>NC_081527.1:23956308-24068808 GCF_030273125.1 Centropristis striata | reverse complement strand
TCAGAACCACTTTATTCTACATGTGACATTTAAAATATGTCCATAAATACAGCGTTTGCACTAACCAGATCCTGTTAAAACATTAAATTCTGCTCCTCAGAGACACTGTGAAGACATGATTGATTCTGCTGAGACGAATGGTCATGTGACAAATATTCACTGAAAATCTGTTTACACAGAGCCGAGAGGAGAGGACAGGACAGGCTGGAAACATGACAATACTTCAATATGTACAATGTGTCGAGAAAACAGTTTTTTAACAATATTCATGACACTTGGAAAAGTCTTTTCTATATAAATTCCAGTTTATCCTAATAAAATCTTATTGTGTGACTGTTATTCTACACATGGACATGTTTCAGTTGTTCCCACGTCTCGCCATGATTGTTCTGATTCCGTATTCCATTATAGACTTATAGAGATTTTATATATTGCAATGAAGTACAAGGCAACAGTGTGTAAAAAAAAAAAAAAAAAAAAGGGGGAAAAGAGCAAAAAAGGCCCTGAAACTGCTCGTTTGGGTTCACAAGTTAACCCTTTGATGCACAACACATAAACACCTTCTAATGCACAACATGGGTCAAAAAAGACCCACATTCATTTCCCATGTTATTTCATGCTGGCTGAGTGTTTGAATATCTTTACAATTATATATTACAAATATTACAACAGATCATTATATCCATTTTTCCTTTCATGCTTTATTTAGAAAAAAATATTTTGTATTATTACATCAAGTTTACACACACGGGTCAAAAATGACCTTGTGCATTAGAAGCGTAGTGATACAAAAAAGTAATTCACTGAATTAACAATTTGAGTATACACTACTGGTCAAAAGTTTTAGAACACACCAACTTTTCCAGAATTTAATTGAAAATGATGCAGTTTAATGTCTCAGTGTACTCTGAAATTAATGCACATTTGCAACATTTAAAATTCTTTATTAAGCATGATAGTGTTTTGAAAGTAAAAAAAAAGATTCAAAATCACATTTTATGTTGGACTAAAGGACTAAAAAAAGACACAAAATGACAAAAAAAGACACAAAATGACTTACAAAGACATGAAAAGAATTCAAAAATGGACAAAATAGCCCAAGACTCCATAGAGTTAAGTTATTAACCCATTTCTTGTTCCCTGAAAAAGGCCTACTTGTATAATTCTGAAATGTACATTATTTTCCAGTTTTGGTTAAGCTTACCTTTTTTTATTTACCTCTGGCAGTTCACCACTTACCTTTGTACCCTTTCAAGCTGTTCATTTGACTTGAACTGCTTGAATTTCAATAAAAAACTGGAAAAATTGGGGTGTTCTAAAACTTTTGACCGGTAGTATATGTGTAACTATGTTTGTCTTATTTTGAAGGTTTAACTTTAAAAGAGTTGTTAGAACCACCAGATTACATTGGAAAATCACATATTTTAACACTTGAGACTCATTAGAGCCACCAAATAATAATTTCCATTGGGAAAACACCAATTTAACAAAATAGGATAGTTAATATTTGTGTCTTCTTTGTCATGTTTTAAATCATGATCAAATCATGAACCTCCTGATTATTTCTCTTTCTCTCCTCAGGATCTCCACCTCGGAAGGTGAAATGTTTCTCCTGCTCCTGTTGTGCTACTGAGGGAGAATTCTGCCTTACACATTCAGCCATTTTTGTTTTTATTCTCCTCAAAAGAAGTCTTTGTATATTCATAACACACGAATGCACTTCTGTTTCTGATCAGCCTTCTGCATGTGCACCTGGGACTGGAAAAGTGCAGCTTAAAAAGCTATTTCAGTATCATTAATTTTCTGGATGTTTTTCTTTTTTTTTTTCATTTAATAAACTCTGGACTTATGAGTAGAATCCATATTTATAGAGGAAAATTGCACAGTGTCCCAAATGCATGAGATAAGATTTGGATAAGATATAAATCAGTTTTTACACTGAATTATGGTCAGATACTGACATCTAAGTGTTTTTACACAATATTTAACAAAAACACACCTTCATTTCTTATCTAAGGTATTAATGTCTTATATTTCCAACATCATGTTTACGTTTAATTTGTTGTGTTTTGTTTTGGGTCACTGTAAAAGAAAAATAAGCTTGCTCCATAGACTCTGCATAATTCATTTTTTGGGCCAGTATTGAGCTTATGGACCATGTTTGTAGGGAAAAAAGAGGCAAAAATATTTACAATTTACTGCATTTATATACTTTGAAATGTATTTGAATACTTCCAGTTCTTAAAAAAAAAAGCAGAGAAACAACTTGCACGGAATATTGGAACAATATTACAGTATGAGGATTTTAGGAGTACTGTCTGCTTCTAAAAGAGTTAAGTATTATTTTACTTTTAAAGAAAATGAGCCATAAATGTGCAGCACTTAACATGAAGGTTTGAGCCGCTCTGTATGAACTGTAAACTGCTCAAAACAAGAAAAAAAGCTGCTGTAACAGAGTTGGAGCTCAATGTGAGTTTAAAATACACGTACATATCTTCATGCATGCCTTTCAAGCTGAGTGGTTTTGTTTTTATGAAACGCTTGTCTGTAAAATGAAAAATTAAAATGTGAAATCTGGTGTGGTTGTGTCATTGTTGTCAAATTGTACCTTGTAGTGGCATCAGAATTCTTCATACTATACTATGACTTTTATTATGAAAATCCAATGGCATACTATATACTAAGACTTTTTAATGAAATTTTAATGACAATATATGACTTACTTGTAATTTTGACTTCATACTATACTATAACTTACTTTGAAATTTGGATATCATACTATAGTATGACTCAACAACATACTATACTATGACTTTTACTTTGAAATTTTGATTTTATATTATAGTATGCCTTTTACTTTGAAATTTCAACAACATACCATACTATGCCTTTTACTTTGAAATTTTGACTTCATACTATACTATGCCATTTACTTTTAAAATTTGACTTCATACTATCATATGACTTTTACTCTGACATTTCAACAACATACCATACTATGACTTTTACTTTGAAATTTCAGCAACATACTATACTATAACTTTTACTTTGAAATTTTGACTTCATACTATACTATGACTTTTACTTTGAAATTTTGACTTCATACTATACTATGACTTTTACTTTGAAATTTTGACTTCATACTATACTATGACTTTTACTTTGAAATTTTGACTTCGCTCTCCATTTTAAGATGTAAGACTTAATTACTTTATTAATCCCACAATGGGGAAATTCAACCTCTGCATTTAACCAATCCTTTTTACACACAAGTGAACACACCATGAAAGGAGCAGTGGGCAGCACATTACTGCACCCAGGGAGATCATTTCAGCTGAACAGCCTATAATTGTTTGCACCTCTTGATAAGTTTTCCCCTCTCCAATCAACTTTATAATCAAAGTACGCTGTTCTTCTGAACAATGTCTTAACGACCCATTCTCCTCAGGCTTTTAAAGAGAAATGCAGTTTTCTGAGAATCTACAGCATGTAGCAATAAAAAATGTAGCAATAAAATGTAGCAATAAAAAATATACTAAAAACCTGGATTAATCTGGTTAGTCACATTGGACTGCTATTATATTGAACACTACTGTATGTAGGTCAGTGATGTGACACTTATTTCTACATGTATTGATGATGTCATTTTTATGCTCAAAAATCATGATGATTTATTTGACCTTTGACCCCAAAAATGTAGTTACTGCACTCTGGTTTTACTGTAAAATGTTCTAATAGTAATGATAAACAGAGTGCAGTAACTACAATGTTGTTGTCTTCTTTCAGCTTTTATTTTGTTTTCAGTGAATAAACATTTTCAGATTGATTTTGTTATCAGTGGGTTTAACAACTCTATTCAAAGATTTTTGCATTTTAGATTTAGTATTATAAAGTAATGTTACATTTTAGTCTCAACATCATTTTATCTCAATTTTTTACTTTATCACTATCTAGATAATAATTTCCCTTTCAAATAAACTTATAATTTCTATTATTTTTATGTTAAATTAGTATATATATCCAAAGCAGACTGTGGTAACTGCAATTACTGCTTGGTTTTGAGTTGGATTTTGTGTTTTTATATAATAATTTCTCTGAAATAAACCAAAATTAAAATCTAAAACAGACATCAAGGAGTTAATTTTTTATTTATAACTCAGTTTCGACCAAAATGTACTTTATAAAGCTTTAATTTGTATTTAAACTCTATCAAAAGAATTGGATGAACATCTGTTACATCTGTTATTCAATCAATTTCACAGAGTAACACGGTGATAATTTGTCATTTGTACACAGAAATAAAACCACAAACCAGCAGTTTCTGTAATACTGTTTTATTATTTTTTCACATTTTTATTGACAGAAGTCAAGTATCCAAGGCGTCTGTAAACAGTGTGTCCACAAATCTACATGTCGCCTCTCATCAGTGTCGCCTTTTCAGTCAGTCAAAAACACTTTCCTTTTGAAATAAATACAATACTGATTTTTTTTTTTAAAAAGAAAACAAAAAGAAAAGAAGAAAGTAAACTGAGAATATTCTAACCTCCGTCTGCCTGAAGGAGTGTTTGTCTGTAGTCACAGTCTGGAAATGATGCAACATTAATACATGAAACGGCTGCACGACGACACGCGGAGGTAAACGGGAGGGAAAAGGAGGATAAAAAACGAGGGACACAGTCAAGTCCTGGAGCTGAAACATCAGAAGATCCAGAGAAAATCAACAACAGTAGGATGAAGTACTGAGACCACCTGCATGATGAATGAACACAAAAGTGTTTTCTAGAATTAGTCAGGCAGCTTAGGACCAGATTTGAGAAGAAAGGGGACACCAATTTTTTTCCACATTCTCTCTATCACCATGGGCTTCAATTTTTGGTAGGAGCCACTTCATCAAGATTGTGGATCGGAGATGTCAGCCATATAAAGTCTATGAGAACCAATATATCTTCCAAGCCACTTAGAAGGTCAATCTTGGTGTCAAAATCTACATTTTCTGGGTCAAGGAATCATTTAAAGCTATTGAGAATATCACTAGATGATTATTTGATCAAATAGATATGTTCATTCTCCACATGTTTTTACGTAATTCCAAGGTTCCTAAGTGGTCGGACATATATTGATATAGGTTTTTATTTATGTCATTTTGATCTCAACAAGTTATACAATGTACATCAGTAAAGATTCTCACTGTAAATAATTTGTTGATCAAGATCTGACATGAGATTAAAGCTTTCCCTTGGTTTTATTTAGCAGTGTACATGGCAGCTAATCCACTCTCCCGTGAATACAGATTCCAAACATTTTCAACTCAGGATTCCTGCTGCAGCACTTGAAGCTAGTTGTCTACCAGTCTGGGTGAAAATGAACATATCTATTTGATCAAATAATCATCTACTGATATTCTCAATAGCTTTAAATGATTCCTTGACCCAGAAAATGTAGATTTTGACACCAAGATTGACCTTCTAAGTGGCTTAGAAGATATATTGGTTCTCATAGACTTTATATGGCTGCCATCTCCCATCCACAATATTGATGAAGTGGCTCCTACCAAAAATTTAAACCTATGGTGATAGAGAGCATGTGGAAAAAAATTGGTGCTTTTGTCCGGCGTGTCCCCTTTATTTAGCTAAGCCGCCGGACTAAATTATTAAACTGTCTGTCTGTTAAGTGACTTTTAGGATAATTTCGGTCTTTAAAACACAAATTATGTCAATAAAACAGCTTTCTACAACTTAATTTTGCATTTGAGACATTAAATGTGAAATCAGGGAATCGGTGTAGCAGGCAATGAAACAAAAAAAAACATTTTCTTGATTATTGGAGAAAAAAAAAACACATTAATTGCATCAGATTTCACTGTTTGAGCCTCACAAAGATGCAAACAAAAATGTTGTGTACAACGCATAATACATTTTGCTTGTAATCCACAGGAAAATAAAATAATATAGAATAAAATGAGTTTGGACATAAATTGCTCTCAACTTTCGGTTACTGTGGATGTTGAATAATCAATTAAAAGAAAAATAATAACCAACTAGTTTGATTTTTCATTCAAAAATGGCAGAAAGTGGCATGGAGTTATTGAAATAATCCTTTCAGAATTCTAAGAGATGTTTTCATGGAAAATAAATCAGAAAATGATCTGAGTATTTCTGAATTATTGACATAATTAAAATTATTTTTTCCCCTAAATTATTTGACTATTCTGGGAAGTTTTTATGGAAAGAAAATGTGATAATTATGTTGTTGTTTTTTAATCATTAGGTTAACTAAAAATAGTTTTCTGGGTTGTATTGAGATAATTATGACTTTTTCATATTTCATATTTCAACAATCAAGTCTTTTGAGATTTTTTCCCCAGAAAACAGCAAATGTTTTTCCATGTAAACTTTTCTCAATATCTCATTAATTCATAAACACAGAGCATTTTTTTTTATAATTCTTGGATAAGTTTTCATGGAAAGAAAATAACATAATTATTTGCCTTATTCTGAAATATTGAGATAATTAAAATAATTTTTTTGTGAATCAATAAGATAATTGTGAGTTTTTCCGATTTAACAAAACAAGAATCGGATTTTTCTGAATTATTATTATTATTATTATTATTATTATTATTGAATCATTAATTCACAGAGCAAAACTTTAAACTAAAATTCTGCTCTTTTGGTGTTGTTTATTTGAGATAACCCTATTTTTTCACAAGTGGCAGAAAATGCTGTTTTCAGCCTCTTTAATATGGAGATTTCCTGCTTTTCTTTGGATTTTGGACTCACAAAACAATACATCCAAATGCAAAATCATATAATAGAAGAAGAAACTGATTTACAGAGCAGACTCAACATTTCATCGTTGTTGATTTTTTAACCTGAACAGGACACAAAAACAAACTGAAAGAGATTCAAAGTGATGGATGAGAGCTTCACTAACACGACACACACATCCACACTGCAGCTGGGTTTTTGTATTTCTGTATTTGTTTTTTTTATTTCTCGCTTTTACATGAAAATGGAATGTTTTCTACTCTAGTCTACTGTCTCTACTGTGTTGAAACCATACGTCAAGTTTTCTTCTTGTAGCATCATCGCTTAATACTTTCTCCCCTTTTTTAAGGATGGAAAAGTGGTTTCTTTTGTGTCCCAAAGACCTTTTTTATCTTTTATCACCAGTTATGTACGATTATTATCCCCTCCCCTCCTCAGTTTGTTACCGTAAAAGTTCATCTAAGTGCGGCAAAAACAGAAAAAAAAGCTCTAATATTCATCTGTAACGTTCAACATGGTGCACCACATTTTAGATTTTAGTCACAGCAGCTCCAGTTTGTGTCTCTCATGTTTGAATCATTTTTACATTTGAGATTTTTGAACGGTTTTTAAGTTTTTTTATCGTCTTCGAAAAGAAAAAAAAAAAGCGCTGCATTGTGTGCAACAAAAATCAAGTTTAGCTTATAATTGCACACAAAAGAAGTCAGAGCTCTAAAATTAGTTTAGAAATAAATTGATTTTAACTTTTGATTATTAGGGATGTGTGTTGACTTTAGAGCTGCAATAATTCATCGATAAACAGAAAAATAATAGCAAACTCAATTGATTTTTCATGCAAAAGTGGCCGAAAAGGCTGTTTTCAGCCCCTCAAATATCCATTTTATATCATATTAAACAGATTTTTTGGGGGATTTTGGACTGACGAAACAAGACATTCAAACACATCACCTTCCACTTTGAGAAACTGGGACATTTTCCATAATTTTCTGACATTTTAAAGACCAAACAATCAATTGAGAAAAAAACCCTCAGATTAATCGGTAATCATTATTTTCAGTCCTAGTATAATTTAAAACCCCATATTCCTAAAAGATCTAAGTATTTATTATTTAATCAGATACTTTGCTAATAAACATCAGGAAATTAAGAATCTAATATAATTGTCTTTGTTTTGTTAATGTTATATTTATTTAATTTGTATATATTTAAAAAAAAATCATTTTAAATGATAGTTGGAGAAAAAAAGGGAATTTTTTAAAGACATCAACTTGACCATCAGGACATTGCAACAGACTTTTTTTCCTCAATTTTCTAACACGTTATACACAAACTTTTTTAACTATTAATACAGCTAATAATTAGCAGATTAATTGATCAAATTAACTGGTGAAAATAGGGAACAATCCCTCTCATGTATTCATCAATTCAAAATTCTCAAATGTAAAAAAAAAAAAGATTGCCTGAGACACAAACTGTGTAAACCAGCAAATAATTACTTTTTTTTGTCTCTACATGTTGTTCAACATCGATCCAGCAGGCGTCCTCATAGGACCACACACACACACACACACACACACACACACACACACACACACACTGAACAGCAGCAGCTAGAGTCCAAAAACTGCCTAAAAAAGATCCAGAGAAGATTTCTGTCTGTTCTGTTCTAAATAATACTGCTTTAAGTTGTTTGAGCTTCATTTATGACTAAAATATTAGATGTTATATGATGGAAAACTTCAGAAGTTTCTAAATTGACCTTTTTGTTTGGATTGTTTTGCCAAGTTTTCTGTTTGTAGACTTTGAAGCAAAGATGGACGAGAAGTCCAAAAAGTGCTCCAAGAAAAAAATCTATTTTTTTGCCATAGTTTGAAGGAAACTATGTTTATGTTTACTCAGTTTTTGTGAATTAATAAGATAATGTTTTTAGAAGTCTGAGAAAAGTTTCCATGGAAAGAAAATCATAGATTTTTTCTGAATTATTGAGGTAATTAAAATTGTTTTTTTTTCTGAATTAATGAGATAATTATTTCAGAATTCTGAGATATATTTTCATGGGGGAAAACAAATCAGATAATTATCTGATATTTTCTGAATTATTGGGATAATTTAAAATTGTTTTTCTGAATTAGATAAGTATTTCAGAATTCTGAGAAAAGTTTAAATGGAAAGAAAATCAGATACTTATTTGAGTTTTTCTGAATTATTAAGGTAATTAAAATTATTTTTTCCTGAATTAATGAGATAATTATTTCAAAATTCTGAGATATGTTTTCATGGGGGGAAAAATCAGATAATTATCTGATATTTTCTGAATTATTAAGATAATTGAAAATTGTTTTTCTGAATTACATAATTATTTCAGAATTGTGAGAAAAGTTTAAATGAAAAGAAAATCAGATAATTATTTGAGTTTTTCTGTCATATTGAGATAATTAAAATTATTTTTTGTGAATTAATAAGATAAGTGTGTGTATCTGATATTTTTTTCATGGAAACTTTAATTATCACATTAATTTGTAAATACAGAGCAATATTAAAATTCTGTTTTTTCATATTTTATTAATTGATAGATTATTATTTAGTCATAAACAGCCCGCAGGTCAATGCATGACATTACATACACTTCAGTACTGTTAAACTCCATCTACTGATGAAAACCATTTGATGTTATCAAAAGCTGCAGAAAGACGTGGAGACTGGCAGAATTTTCTCAAGTTTTTAGGAAAAAGAGAGTTTTTAGAGCCACAAACTGAATAAAATGGAGCGTGTTTTGCAGCATAATAACTGCTTTATGAAATGACTGCAGCAGAAATTATTCTGCACAATAAATACTAAACTGCAGACCGATCAGGTGCTAGAACGATTAGGGTTTAGTCAAATTAACAATATTTGTGATAATCAATTAAGTCATTTATCACGTAAAAACACTAAACATTTAAAAGTAATCGGAGCATTCGCTGCTTTTTTTTGTCTTTTATAATATCACGAAAAGCCAAATATCTTTGGATTTCTGGGGAAGATTTGTGGTGGTATTTTTGTCTTCTCTTTCTCTCAAGCATTCATTTATTAATTTCCAAGACTAATCAGTAGATTTATAGAAAAAGAAAACAATCAGAAGCTGCAGCTCGAGGAGCTTTTTCTGCACTTTTCCAGTGATTTTGCTAAATTTCTAAACTTTTTACCACCTAGAAACCTTCTTTTTTTTTTATTGTCCACACTGTAACCTGCCTGTATGCAAACTGTTTTCTGGTGATTTGTGGCAAAGGAAAAAAAAAAAAAAGAAATCCTCTTCTGTCACTACTCATAAATCATCACGGTTCAACCAGCAGAATTCACCGGCAGCTTTCATTGGCGAGGAATAGACGACTACACTAGGACCTCTACGTGGCGGTCGACTACTCGGCTCCTACATGTTCAGTAAAAACGTCGGAGTTGCTGTGAAATGATGGTAAAGAGTCAGAAATACAGTCTGAAATACAGTCTGTCCCCCCCTGAAAAAAAACGTCTCCAAGCTTTAGCTTTTTCTTTTTTCCGTGGAGGATCCCAGGAATGCGGTCAGGAGGAAAATGCCAATCCTGTTCTTTTTAAGGTTAAACCACTTAATCACGGTGCCAAGTCAGGAGGGAAACAGCTCGGATGTATGGATGCATTGTATGGAGCTGGTAAAAAGCCAAACAATCCGACTTCCAGCGGTAATACTACGTGTCATTGTGTCAGGGGGAGCAACAAAAGGCCTCGCATCAGACAGGAATGCATTCTGTGCGTGCCAAGCTGCTTAGCCCAGTGACCTGTTGGCTTCTTTTCAACAGTTTTAACCCTAAAAAACAAAAAAAAACAAACAAAAAATGGACACAAAACATTGTTTTTCACATAGCACCATGCCATCGGTTTCCAGTTCTCAACACTTCATTTTCGTGTGTCACATTTCCAAAGGGTTTTTTTTAATCATTTTTTTTTCTTTCTTTCTTTCTTTTTTATCATTTTGTTCCATGAGATATGTGTTGTCCAGAATATCATTCGCATGACGGTGAAGAAATAAAAAAATGACACACGCAGACGGAGTGAGGTGACGGGGAGGCGGAGCTGAGGTATCTGTTCAGGGGACTTTTATTCCTACGGGGACCACAGAGTGTCTGCACTGTACATGTGAGGACCGTGGTGATAGAAGGCACATATTGCCGAGGTGAGGGGAGGGGAGGGAGGGGGGGAGGGGGTGAGGGGAGGCAGGTGGGGTTTTTTTTTTTTTTTTTTGAGCGATGACCTCTCCTCCATCCAAAGTGTGGAAGCGAAGCTTTTGTCCGCCCGCTGTGCCGGCCACAAAGAAAATACCCGGCTGCTTTCAACATTTTCACCAACACAAGCAGATTGAGTGTGAGAGGAGGGACTCATCATGTGACCACGGGTCAGGAACCGGGCTTGATGCTTTCTGACCCACAAAGGCCGCAGTTAAAAACCCCGCTGAGTGTTTCCCCGGCAGCTATGAGATGAGATCAGGACCTCCGCGTGATGTTCTGCACCTTTCTCAGCAGCTCGGATCCAGTCAAACTGGATTCCAGAATAAAAGAAGTCCTGCCTCGTCGCCCGCCCCCCTTCTGAAGCTCAGACCCGGACTGAGACGTGTTCCAGCGAGCGTGCCGGCGCGGGGGCGGGCGGCGGCGCGGGTGGCGGCGCCGCGGCAGGCGGAGGCGTTATTGCTTTGAGCTCGTTCCCGGGGCAGCTCTGGGTGCTGACGCCACGGTTGAGGGGGCCGGCGCGCGGCGGGGCGGGGGCGGGCAGGGCGCTGGGGTCGGTGCGCGGGATGTTGACGGGGCAGGAGCGGGTGCGGGCGTGGCCCTTGTGGCCGCCCGGGTGGCAGACGAGGCTCCCCACGGTGTCGACGGGAGACAGGTGGCGCTTGAGCCAGCGCTCCACGCGCTCCTCCTTGTACTTGATGGAGTACCAGGTGAGGAAGATGAAGAGGAAGCCGAAGAACTTGAGGCTGGCGGCGAGGCCGAAGTAGACGAAGCGCAGCGAGGTGACGTCATACTCCCAGCAGGAGCCGTGCACGCCGCAGTCCTGCTGCCACAGCATGCAGGTGGTGTCGATGACGGCGCCGAAGTAGATGGGTGTCGGGATGTAAGCTGAGAGGAGAGAAGAAGAGAGGGAAGAGACGGGGAGGACAGGAAGAAAGGGAAGAGAAGGGACAAAGAAAAGGAGACAGAGGGGACAGGGACAGAAAAAAAGGAGTAAGGGAAGTAAAAGTGTAAAGAAACAAAAGAAGGTAAAGTTCAAAAGGAAAGTCAAGAAAGAACGGGAAAAGAAAAGACAAGTTAAGGAGATGGAAAAGTGTAAAAATATACATTAAAGACATGAGTATGGTGAGGGTTAGGGGGAGGATAAAATACAGTAGAAAAAGAAAAGATAAAACTCATTAACACAGGAATGCGGAAAGATTTGTTAAGATTTACATTTTTGTTCCAACATACAGTCATTGGATTAGGGAAATCATGTACCATATCAAGTTGGAGAAGATCAGATACACAATTAGGGGGTCTACTAGAAAATTTTATAATATTTGGCAACCTTTCTTAATGTTTGTTGAAGATATGGAGGCAGACAATATAATACTGTAAACCTCTGCTGTTGGCCTCACTCATCATTATAATTATATTTATGTATTTGTTGTTATATTTTTGTTTCTTTGTTTTCTTTCTGATTTTTGCTAATCTGGCTATGTGAATTCTGTATTTTGAACTATGTATTTCACACTGTTCAAACAAAAAACACCTTGATCAAAGAAAGATTTACATTTTTGTTTCATATTTATTCTCATTATTATCAACCGGAGATCTTCCTCATTGTGCGTGTTTCGATTAAATGTGTTGAAAAAATCATCAAACACAAAAGTACGGTTTAGATTTTGTACTAACTTATTATCTGCAAGTGCCTTCGTCATTTCAAGTGTTAATTGTAAAAAAAAAAAAATGTTATAAGGACTTGGAGGACTTAAAATATGAATAAATATCAATAATAAGTGAGAAATGTTCAAAATAGCAGTAGAAGCTGAGGTATTTCTTTCCTGGTTCCAAAAACACTTGGATCCTACATTTCCCATAATGCAAAGCATCTTATTTTCCCTCAGTGTCTGTTTAATGCACACGTCTTTCAAACTCCCCTCCACAGTTTGTGTTTCTTGTCTGACTGATTCATAGTGACAGCAGCTTTTCTATCAAATCTAATTTACCGTCCTTACTCCTTATTCAGGAGAACAGCTTTAAATGGACAACATCTAATTTCCTGACGCTTAATCAGCTCATTGGTCAGCAGTGGGGTGCAGTTTACAACCAGCATTTAGCTGACGCTCCTCTCCTGCTTCTTACAGCTGCACTGCTATAGATTTTTAAAGGGCAGGTCCATTATTTCTTGTTTTTTTTGTAGGTTTTTATATCATTCTGTAGCTCTCCAGTAGTGTTCCTAATGTATTTAAATCCAAATATTCCAGGTGTCCAGAGCAGCACAATGGCCCTCATTTATCAAACGAGCGCAGATCTGAGCGTATATATTTCATCTTACGACAGGGTCCACGTGTGATTTATCAAACGATCGTATCTCACCAATCACAGCGTGAGAATGATCGGCTGTTGATAAATGTGGCGGCTCGAAACAAGCGTCATTTAAATACCACGCCCTAATATATATAATATACACTACCGGTCAAAAGTTTTAGAACACCCCAATTTTTCCAGTTTTTTATTGAAATTCAAGCAGTTCAAGTCAAATGAACAGCTTGAAAGGGTACAAAGGTAAGTGGTGAACTGCCAGAGGTAAATAAAAAAAGGTAAGCTTAACCAAAACTGAAAAATAATGTACATTTCAGAATTATACAAGTAGGCCTTTTTCAGGGAACAAGAAATGGGTTAACAACTTAACTCTATGGAGTCTTGGGCTATTTTGTCCATTTTTGAATTCTTTTCATGTCTTTGTTAGTCATTTTGTGTCTTTTTTTGTCATTTTGTGTCTTTTTTTGTAATTTTGTGTCTTTTTTTAGTCCTTTAGTTCAACATAAAATGTGATTTTGAATCTTTTTTTTACTTTCAAAACACTATCATGCTCAATAAAGATTTTTAAATGTTGCAAATGTGCATTAATTTCAGAGTACACTGAAACATTAAACTGCATAATTTTCAATTAAATTCTGGAAAAGTTGGTGTGTTCTAAAACTTTTGACCAGTAGTGTATATTTTATATATACCTGATTCAGAAGGCTTGCCTCGAAAGTTTACGACACCGAAGTCCCCCCCAAAGTCAGCTTTGTTAGCAAAGTGTATCATTACAAATAACAACAGGAGGAAATAGACATTTTACAAAAATACAGTGACGGAGGTTTATGAAATAAAAGTACTTATTGTTATAAACTCAAACAAGTTCGGTGAATATTTTACATTTGACTTAAAAGTTTTCACAGCTTTTTGGTTGAAGGAGGTAAACAATGTTTTAAAGTAAGTTTTAATTCTAAAAGAAGAGGAATTTCTCAGTCAGAAAGTGAAACGCTGACGTCCAACAGCTGCAACACAACAAACTGCTTTTGTTTGGCAGCATAAAAAGTGAAAAAGAAGGAAATCAGTGGTGCTGTCAGCAGAGTAGCAGTGGAGCATTCAACTCCTGGTGAGGTTGGAGTAATTCATTTATACATCATGATATATAAAGCCTAAAAGCCAATATAATATCCAAATATTGCTATTATTATGATGAAGAGATACTATTCTCTTCTTTACATTTACTAATAATGATGTCCCAGTCAGAGGAGCATGTGGCAGCGCTGACTGGAAATGTTTCTACTGGATCAGAACCGCTGGTGGAGGAGATGCTGACGCTCCGGTGTCCAGCAGGATAATAATAATAATAATAATAATAATAACAGTAAACAGCAGAAGACAACAACATTTAATATCCTCGGCTGGTATTCTGGTTAAAGAATTTCACGGCCTCAGGGTGAATTTATTTTAAACAATGTTTAAACATGTTTTGCTTTGTCACCATTAAAATCAAAACACCACAGAGTTTTATCAGCTCCAGGCATCGATACTATAGTCTCAGATCAATTCTCAGACTCAGACGTGTGGACTTCACATCAAGGTTATTATAGTTAATGATAACTAACGAAATAACGAAAACTAGAATTGAAAAAACATTTTCGTTAACTGAAATAAAAATAAAAACTAGAGTTTTTAAAAAAACGATAACTAACTGAAACTGTATTGCGTGGTTACAAAACTAACTAAAACTAACTAAAATTAAAGTGAAAATGTCCTTAGTTTAAAATATGTATGTAAATATGTTTACTGAGACACTCGGAACTGTAAGAGTTAATAACCTTATTGGGGCTGAGATGAATAAACCATACAACATATAGCCCATTACAAAAAAACTAAAGCTAACACTAAAACTAATAAAAACTAAACTAAAACTAAGTATTTTGAAAAAATAAAAACTAAACCAAAACTAGAAAACTCACTCTAAAAACTAATCAAAACTAACTGAATTTGAAAACAAAAATTCACAACGAAATTAAAACTAAAACTAATGAAAAATCCAAAAGATGACTGAGCAGACTGAGATCTGATCGAACCCTCCGCTCACGTCCACATTGATAAATGCCGAGCCTTGCGTAGAAATGATCGTACACCCACTCACTTTCTGTTGTACGCTCGTTTGATAAATGAGGGCCAGTGCGTGTGGTGATTTCCAAACTTGCCGTGGCTAAAATTGACTCAACTAATGCTGAAATTAAATGAAACACAGCTTACTGTAGCCCATGTCACTGCAGAAAAGAACGCAGATGAAGTCGGCCTTTAAAAGACTCCTCAGTAAACCCTGCTTACATTCTACCTTCATTTGGACGTTTTTCATGTCAGAAACGAACCCAGTAAAAAATACTGTGGACTAAAAATCTTCTGTCACCATAAAAAAGTGAGTTTTCTTTACTCACCGAGAGTCCTGAGGAGAACAAACTGCATTCCCAGAGCGAACGGCCTCTCCTGCTCCGCTACAGACCTGCAGCACAAACAGAGGTCAAGACCCAGAAACATAGATAGATAGATAGATTACTTTATTCATCCCCAAGGGAAATTCAGTTGTCACAGCAGTCCGGTATTTAGGTATAATAAAATACAATAGAATAAAATACTGAGGTAGAATAAGTAAAAACAACAATAGAAAAAACACAGAATAGAACAAGGACACTTAAGAAGTTATAAAGATCAGTTGGTAGGTAGATGATGGTAATAATACTGATGATATGATGTAATAATGTTATTGTGAATAGACAGTATATAATAATGTTACAGTATATAATATAAATAATAATAATAATAATACTATGATAATATAATATATAATAATAAGACCAGTATAATAATAGTAGTATATAACAGTATATAGTAATGGCAACAACAGTATATGTATATAAAAATAGCAGCACAAATAATAATAATAATAATAATAATAATAATAATAATATGATAATATAATATATAATAATAAGGCCAGTATAATAATAATAGTAGTATATTACAGTATATAGTAATAATAGTAATGGCAGCAACAGTATATGTATATAATAATAATAATAATAGTAGTAGTAGTAATAATAATAATAATAATAATAATAATAGTAGTAAAAATAATAATAATAATAATAATAATACTATGATAATATATAATAATAAGGCCAGTATAATAATAATAGTAGTATATCACAGTATATAGTAATACTAGTAATGGCAGCAACAGTATATGTATGTAATAATAATAGTAGTAGTAGTAGTAGTAATAATAATAATAAAATACATAATAATAAGGCCAGTATAATAATAATAATAGTAGTATATCACAGTATACAGTAATAATAGTAATGGCAGCAACAGTGTATGTATATAATAATAATAATAGTAGTAGTAGTAATAATAATAATAATAATAATAATAATAATAATAGTAATAATAAGGCCAGTATAACAATAATAGTAGTATATCACAGTATATAGTAATAATAGTAATGGCAGCAACATCATATGTATATAATAATAATAATAATAGTAGTAATAATAATAATAATAATCACATCAAACATCACACTAACACAAGATGAAATGAAGCAACAAAGCGAAGGCGTACCTGAGCGTGACGATGATGGCGGACGGCTGGGCGCAGGCAGTGATCAGCGTGACGATGAAGAGGAAGATGAGGAAGGGGATGAGCGTGCTGCAGGTGCGGTCACACTTCCCCGACACGGCGTATCCGTTCTCGTTCAGGTAGGTCTTGACGATGACCAGCTGCAGCTGGTTGCTGCCCTGACCGCTGGACGATGGCGTGATCACCTGCCGGCTCTGGACGCAGGCGCAGTCAGAGTAGTTACGGATCTGGAAGAGAGACACCCAGTTAGCTAGAGACACTTCAGCACTTCACACAAATCACATTCTCTCATCCATATCCAATTCTATTTTTTTCATTATTCCAACTCCTCAAGTGGGGGGAGGAGGAGTAACAGGAAGACAGAGGACAGAGGACAGGAAGGAGCAGTAACCAAGTTACCAGAAGCCAGTAGGAGTAGTAGCCACCACAATAAGAAATACATAAGGACTATTTAAAAACCCATACACCTCATATTTATTGTATATAAATTGTTCTTTTACATTCTTTTACTTTTGATACTGTGTGCTTTTTAACCTGTTTGCTGCTGGAAACTCAATTTCCCTGAGGGAGCCATCCCAAGGGATCAATAAAGTTTTATCTAATCTAATCTAATCTAATCTAATTCTTTTAACATCTTTCATTATTTTATTGAGCAATAATACAATACAGTGACATAGACAGACAGGGAGTGGATATTAAACAGCGACAATGATGGTACCCCTGTGTGTGTGTGTGTGTGTGTGTGTGTGTGTGTGTGTGTGTGTGTGTGTGTGTGTGTGTGTGTGTGTGTGTGCATGTTTCAGTTATAGATCCAGTAGTTAAGTATTAATATATTATAATATATATTATGCATCATTATTAGGCAGAGAAAGCGATACTACTGCTAATGTAAATAGAATAAAAAGAGAAAGAAAAAATATATATACATACAATAAAACATAAAACATATATATTATATAATTTATAGTGATAGTGATAATAATAATAATATATAATTCTTTTAACATCTCACAGACTATCAAATTTATTCTTCAGCTTTTTCACAGTTCTTAGACCAACATTACACTTGAAAAAATGTTGATTTTTTTGCTAATTCTTCACTGAACTTTGCACTGAAATGATGCCCAACTGGGTGATTCTCTTAAAGCCAGTCTAAGTTATGCCTGTGAAGATTATAAGGATATACTTTATTAAACTAAACATATTTCACTTTTATATGAATGAACAATATAACCAAAATGAGGCACAATTCAGAGTTTTGTGTTAAAATAATATTTGCTATATTTTTAAACATATTTTTGATTAACAATTTCATTACTGTAATGCGTCCAGATAAAAATGTCATGGTTTCCCCCACACTTATATACAATAAATATTTAATAAGCTTTATAAAAATAAATAGACATTTGTCTGAAATGTATAATTTAACAGAATATAATCAAACATTATGGTTTTTGGCAATGTATAAAGAACAAAATCTGAATGAAAATTGATGAGAAAAAAAGGTTAAATGTTACGGTAATGATAGAATTGTTTGCATTAAAATATGTGTATATTTTAATAAAATACATTTTGATGATACCAGCTACCCTTGAGCACATTTAAGTGCTTGCCAAGGAGAAAAAAAAAAAAAAAAAACTTTCGTTGTTTTTTTTTTTTGTTATTTAAGAATGTGTTGCGGTAATGAATTTAGCTCACAGTGGTTCTAAAAATGTCAGAAAATACCTTAAAATTATTTTTAAAAGATTATAAATTCATATTAAACAGTGACTTTAGATTGTATACACTACTGGTCAAAAGTTTTAGAACACACCAACTTTTTGAGAATTTAATTGAAAATTATGCAGTTTAATGTCTAAGTGTACTCTGAAATTAATGCACATTTGCAACATTTAAAATTCTTTATTAAGCATGATAGTGTTTTGAAAGTAAAAAAAAGATTCAAAATCACATTTTATGTTGGACTAAAGGACTAAAAAAAGACACAAAATGACCAAAAAAAAGACACAAAATGACTTACAAAGACATGAAAAGAATTCAAAAATGGACAAAATAGCCCAAGACTCCACAGAGTTAAGTTGTTTACCCATTTCTTGTTCCCTGAAAAAGGCCTACTTGTATAATTCTGAAACGTACATTATTTTTCAGTTTTGGTTAAGCTTACCTTTTTTTATTTACCTCTGGCAGTTCACCACTTACCTTTGTACCCTTTCAAGCTGTTCATTTGACTTGAACTGCTTGAATTTCAATAAAAAACTGGAAACATTGGGGTGTTCTAAAACTTTTGACCAGTAGTGTATGTTATAAAGGGTCAAATAAAATATGTATTCAATGCTCTTGGATTATTGCTATGAGCTGCACCATGTTGATGAGAATCACCAGCTGTACTATGTGGCCCTGGTTCTCCACCCTCCCTGCCTCTCACCCCGGTGCTGTCGTTGGCCACGCTGCTGCAGCCGGCCAGGCAGGGGTTAAAGTAGGTGATGCCGTCGGAGCCGCAGACCGGAGCGTACTCGTGGATTTTGCAGCCGCAGTTCACATTACAACCTCCGGTCAGGTTCCTCTGGGTCATGGTGAGAGTCGGCCTGGAGAGAGGACACAGAATTTGCATTTTATGTCTTTTACTGTGTTTGGAGAGCAAGGTATGGACAGTTGTTTAGCGGTTATAGCTGCATAATCAAGGTGACTGAATTCACATGAAACTCTCCTGATTACTATAATTACCAGGTCTTTGGGTTTTTATTGCTTAGACTTTGTGTATCCTTCTTTCCTTAATGTATAAATCTGTACTGTTGTTTCTTTACTCAGCTGCTTCAATTTTAGCCAGTTCTGTGGTAGTTTGTCAGAGTATGAACACAGTTGAGATTTATTGAGGTTTTTGTTTTTGCGTAAAAAACGTGGCTGGTGCAATGGACAATGAAAGAGGCGACGAGTGAAGATAAGGCAGAATAAAGAAGAGTTGGAAAGAGAAAGTGAAGTGATGGATGAAGACAGGAAGGACAAGATGATGTGATAGCAAGATGGAAAGACAAGGGGAAAGAAAGAGCTTTAGAGAGAGATTAGAGGGTAAAAAGAAGAACAGAAAAAGGATGCTGGAAAAAGGCAGACTGGAAGAAGTAGAACGAACGATGAAGGGATGAGACGAAGGGGAAAAGAACAAAAGATAATGTATAAAAGACAGAAGAGAGAAATGAAAAAAGATAAAAGCATTAAAAAGGAACAGAAGCTAAAATGAAGAGAGAAGGGCAAAGAGGACAGACAGACTCAGAGAGAGAGAGAGAGAGAGAGAAAGAGAGAGAGAGAGAGAGAGAGAGAGAGAGAGAGAGAGAGAGAGAGAGAGAGAGAGAGAATGAAGGCAGTCAGCCAGAGATCGTCTCTTCCAAGCTGTCCTTGGACATTTTCCATGGTTGCCATGTAATCGCTGTCAGGACGCTCCGTCCAAAAGAAAACGCCTCCATTTACTGGCTTGCTCTCTGTTATCCTGCACCCATCTGAACACTCGCTTCCTCCCGACGTCGCCGGCCACAGATGGGCAGATAAAAACTACCACTGACTCTGTCACACCGGGAAATGATTTCATAGGAGAGAGGCCAATATGCAGGCAGCAAACGGATGTCTGTGATAGAAGTGAAAGCTGTCAAAGACCCTGTTTACTCCCGGGATCACAGCGAGAGCTGAGCGGAGGGACCCCAGAGAGCTGGTTCAAAACGTCTACTTTTAGGCACCACAGCGGCTCAGTGGGTAGAGCGTCTGTCAACTGATCGGAGGGTTGGTGGTGCGATCCCCAACCATGGCAGCCTACATGTTGAAGTATCCTTGAGAAAGATACTGAACCCCAAATTGCTCTCTATGCTGCGTTCATCAATATGGGAATGAATTCCCAATGGGTAGGCTTGGCCACCAGTATGTAAATGTGTGTGGACGGGTGAATGATCGCAGTCTGTAATGTAATATAAGTGCAGGTCCATTTACCATTTGCCATAAATCTGACATTACTACAATTTAATGGCTGTTACAAGTCAGTGATGGTTTTATTGTGGTTGATCATTTATTTTAGCCTGGGTATACCCATACTGCCTTGCGCGATCGAATTTAATTTCGAACCTCCAGGCAGTCTGGCAACCAGGGCCATTTCTTAGCCCTGTTTTAGGGATCCAATCACAGAGCGGGGAGGGATGGCAAGACGATGACGCGTACTACTCGGCAGACGGAAGCTTGGAGTTTTCTTACGGATCCAACATGGCTGCTGCAGACGCGAAACTCTCTTTAGCTGTAGACGGTGTTTTAAATAGTTTAGAGCGAAAGTTGAAAGGTCTCTCGGCGGCTCCGCTGTCCCCCGGCTCGTAGCCAGATCACCGGCGTTACATTAGCGCCGGTGATTAGCGCCGCTAGCCCCGCTACCGGTGATCTGGCTACGAGCCGGGGGACAGCGGAGCCCCCAGAGACCCCCAGCAGCTTGTTTATTGCCCATAAAATCAGTGGATGTGTGTGGCTGAATGACATGAGGGGGAATAAAGCGTGTAAATAAATAATCTTGCAGAAAGCGAGAACTGGAGAAGCAAAGCAGCAAGCAACACTCTCTCACAGACACACACACAACAAACATCCATTTCTGTTGCTCTACTACATCATCTGGTATAACTGATCTGATTGGCTAAGAGCTACTTACAGACGCTTTTGATAGACATTCTAAGCGCCCAATAAACGGCTCCGGAGGATCGTAAACCACACCTCCTCTACGGAGAAATGAACGGCTGGTTTCCAGACTAAACCTCATTTGAGATTAGTCTGGTGTTAGCCAGGCTAATTAATTTACCTTTTCTGCAAAAATGTAGCATGACACCAAAACATGACAAAACAAATGCACATTTATGAATGAATGTAGGACAAAAAGTTTTTTCATAGCAAAGATCCAATTTTGTTGTTTATGGTTGCAACTAACATTTTTTTTTTTTAAAGATTAATTAGCTGCTTATCTTGTTGATAAATAAATGACTCATTTTGACAATAAAACTGTGAAATATGCCAATAAAGAAGTTTCAACAGCTCAAGCTGACCCTGTAAAAGTGTTTCTTTTGTTCGACACAAACTGAAAAATATTAAGTTAACTATCATGTATGACAAAAACTGCACCCTTACTTGAGGAGCAAAAACTACTAAATGTTGTATTCTTGCTTGAAAAATTATTAATGGAATGCTCATTAATTTAATGCTGATCTGTTAATTATTCCATAACCTGTTTGTCCAATATGGTTTTCACTAAAACTGAATTGAATTGGAGGTTAAAAATCACATTTAAAAGACTGTTCACTTGTTCCATTTACACTACATGATGTGTTCCAAAACATTAATTTTAAGAAATATAACATATTAATGTATTTTAATTGAATAGTAAATATGATAATGCTTATATTATACAGAACATGAACAGATAACTTTGATAGCTGCTTTTTGTTATTATAGTAAACTATACACACTACAGGCCAAAAGTTTTTAAGCTTTTTTTAAGTTTTTAAATTTGTACAAAAAAGATCAGAGAGTCATTGCTATACTTTGCAACAAAATAAATAAAGAGTCACTTATTAGAACACATTTTTACTATAATTATCAGGTATTTGGCTTTTTATTGCTTAGACTTTGTGTATCCTTCTTTCCTTAATGTATAAATCTGTACTCTTGTTTCTTTACTCAGCTGCTTCAATTTGAGCCAGTTCTGTGGTAGTTTATCAGAGTATGAACACAGTTGAGATTTTTTGGGGTTTTTCGTTTTTATGTAAACTCTCAAAAGCCAAAAAAGCTAACAGGAATAATGCATTTGTTTTTTTACTTTTTCAATTAAGTTGTGACTCTTCCAAATCTTCTCAACCCTAAAACTTCTTTTCTTTTGTTAACATTTATTCAGCAATGGTCTGGTAACCTCAATGTATAACTAAAGGTCAATTGAGGAAAATGGTTCAATTCAATAAAGATAAAGTATGATCATGCAGTAAACACATCCAGAAATCCAAAGAATCCATACTGGTTTTTAAGAAAGACATTGTGAACAGAAAATGTAAGTTGTTTCCAAACTTTTGGCCTGTAGTGTACTTATTTTTTGACTCTTTTGGAATGAAAACGTCACCTGAAAATTTGAAAAAGTTTTTAAAGGGAAGTGAATACTACTTGTTGTATTACTGTATTTGACTTGTTTCATGCCCTTCTCTTTTGAAAATAAAAATAATTGATCGCAAAAAAAAGAAAATAACTGTTTTTGACCGAAAACACTTCACATTTGTCATCAATATCTCAAAAATACTTGAGCTTGAATCACATAAAGTCCAAAGAAGGGAAGGTTTTCTAACACCTTATCTATGAATACGTAAATAGGACTAAGAATGCATATCAGAAGTGAGAAAAGCAGCCCTAGTGACGACCTTTATCTTAACGAGCTGGGCCTCCAACAGGAGTGTGTTTAAGTGGGTCAACATAACAGCTTGGACAGAGATGGAGAATAAGACAGACAAAGGAAAAGCAGCGAGAGAAAGAGGCTATTCATGTGTCGAGATGACGTTACAAAGATGTCCAAGGCTGTGTCTCTGTCTCCACCTGGCCTCTCTCTTTCAGCCTCTTTCATAATTCTGTTTTTTTTTACTTTGTGGGAGTGTGTTTTTTTTTTTTTTTTTAACTCATCCTCCGCAGTCTATCTCTTACTTCTGTCTGCTTGTTCTCTCCAGCTTTTATCTCTACCTTCCCTCTCTCCTCCACAATCACATCACTGTGGAAACCGCACACCAAACACTCGAGCGTAAACCTTCGATTCAGATTAGACACAAAGCAGATGGCCTTGACACTGCACTGGCGTGGTTTCTCCTTGTCGGAAGTAGAGATGCATCACAGCCCTCCGGTTCCCCCCTCCCGCTGCACTGGCTCCCGGTTGCTTTTAGAATAGATTTTAAAATTTTATTGTTTGTTTTTAAAGCTCTTAATGGCCTAGCCCCTCAATATTTGACCGAGCGCCTTAAAATCCACGCCCCTGCCAGAACACTGAGATCCTCCAGTCAGCTGCTACTGGCCGCCCCTAAAACCAGACTAAAAACCAAAGGGGACCGTGCCTTTGTAGCTCTGGAAGAACCTGCCCTGGCACATCCGATCTGCAGGATCTTTTGAGGTTTTTAAATCCTCCTTACTAAGTGTAATGTCGAGGTGGGGAGTTTTATTCATTGTGTCTGGACTTGTAGATATATTGATAAATACTGGCAAGATGTAGAAAACCGACTACAACTAATTTTTGACATTAAACCCAAAAAAGACCCGTTGTGTCTACTGTTTGGACTGGCAGACACACAACTTAAAAGTGCACATTCCAAAAGACTCTTCTCTATTCTCACTTTTTGTGCAAGGAAGAACATATTGCTGAAGTGGATAGACTGTAAACCCCCCACAATAGCTGGATGGCATAAAGTTATTTTTGATATATTACCCATGGAATATTTAACATATCGGTCCAGATGTATGACTGAAGCTTTCTCTAGAATCTGGTCCTCATTCCTGACTTATATTGGTACGAGACTAACTGCCATTGTGTTGAAGGGCCTGTTGGACCATAAGTGAGATAATATGATGCTTCTGTGGATACTGTCTCTAGGGGGACTCCCCCCACTTATCTCTATGGATCATATATGATCTCTTTTTTTAAATGTATGTATGATATGGCTTACCCCCTGTGGTTCTTGTTGTTATGGTTGTTGTTTTTGTCTAAGGCAGCTCTGTTTGTTTGTTTTTGTGGCTGTCTGTGCTGGTTTGTGTAATGTATATTTGGCTACTCATAATGACATGCTGTATATATGCGAAGGAGCAGAATCTTTACAGCTTTATTTTTTTGAATACATGTCATAACCTTCCATTCATGTTTCTCCAGCCGATTGCTTTATATTTGTATTTATCTTTATTTTATTTTTTTTGTTATTGTTTTTGCTATATGAAAAACTCAATAAAGATATTGAACACAAAAAAAAAAAAAAAAAATCCTCCTTAAAAACACACTTTTTCTCCCTGGCTTTTAATCAAGTTTCAGTGGACATCTTGCGAAAACAAAATTTTATTTAAATTTTTAATTGATTTTATTATATTTTTAATTGATTTTATTCTATTGTTGCACTGTGTTTATGTATTTTAGTTTTTTAGTTTTTACCGTATTTCCTGCAACTGTGATATCTGTACAGCACTTTGGTCAACCCCGGTTGTTTTAAATGTGCTCTACAAATAAAGTTTGACTTGACTTGACTTGACTCCTCACCCAGTGGTGTAGGGGATGTTGATCCCTCCCAGGTTGATGCTCTCGCAGCCCACGATGAACAGTGTGGAGAAGCAGAGCAGGGAGACGCCGCTGCAGATCATCGCCAGCTTGGCCGACTCGCGAGCTCCCAGCTTCAGCTTCTTAATGATGTAGCCGCCCAGGACGATGCCCACGCCAGCGCTGGGCACAATAATCACACCTGGTGGGGAAGAGAAAGGTGCATGTTAGAACGTTCTTATTCATATGCCACCTCATCTAACTAAGTTTTTATTCAGAGCATCTTCAGTACAGTCTAGGACAGCTATTCTCAACCTTGGGGTCCCGACCCCAATTGGGGTCGCGAGCTGATTTCTGGGGGTCGCCAAATCATTTTGGAAGTCAGCTCTGTCTCCACTGTGTTAAAGTGTTAATGTGTTTTAGTCTTTGGTCATTTTATGTCTTTTTTTTTGGTCATTTTGTGTCTTTTTTTGGTCATTTTATGCCTTTTTTTTGTCATTTTGTCTTTTTTTGGTCATTTTGTGTCTTTTTGTGTCATTTTGTTTCTTTTTTGGGTCATTTTTTGTCTTTTGGGGGTCAATTTGAGTCCTTTTTTGCTTAATTTTATGTAATTTTTTGGTCATTTTGTGTCTTTTTTTGATCATTTTGTGTCTGTTTTGGTCATTTTGTGGTCATTTTTTGTCATTTTGTGGTCAATTTGATTCTTTTTTTGGGCAATTTTATGTATTTTCTGACAAATCCCACAGTATCAAGTTGTTACTTTCCAAGGAGTCTCTGGCTTGAAGCTGACTGTTACACACTCAGGAGGTCAGAATGGACCTTTAAACTGATTAGCAAAGGACTTAGATTAAAAGTAACAATAAAATATAAGGTGATCAGGGGTCACGGACAACATGCATGTTAAATTGGGGGTCGCGACTTAAAAAGGTTGAGAACTACTGGTCTAGAACAGGGATGGGCAACTGGAGGCCCGGGGGCCGCTTACGGCCCGCACCCACACTTGAAGTGGCCCTCAGTACAACTACATGCATTTGAGCATGAAATCTTAAAAGTGCAGTGTAAAAATGTACAAAATTACTTTTTGCAATTAATGCTGGTCTGCTGTTCTTGCACTGAAAAAACCTTTGCTTCAAACCTTTTGTATTCCTATTTATACTGTTATACATGCATTTGAGCATGAAATATGTTAAGTTACTGCACTGTAAACATATTTAAAATTGCAGTTTCATCATATCTGGTTAAGTGCATGGTCCTATATGTGGCCCTGTGGTAGTGTTGATGAAACTCTGTGGCCCCCTTCAGCATTTAAGTTGCCCATCCCTGGTCTAGGAAGATAAAACAGGAAAATTAGGGTGTAAAATCAGGAAACAGGGCAGTGAAATGTGGCCTGATGAGAATCTACCTCACGTTTAATGTCCCTTGTGTAGCTGAAAAACTCCATAAATCAAAGTTTTCTATATTTCTATGTTTCCAAGATTTGCATGAGAAAATCTTGGTGGAAACATCAAACTCGATAAAACTTATGCTCGCTTAAGGTGTTTTTGTCTTTTTCAGAAAATAGTTCATGCGCTAAACAGGAGATGGAAACACTTCTGACGTAGCAAACATTTAAGTCACTGATTAAAGTGACTGACCAGCTGTTTCCTCTGACATGAAAGAACAATTAGAAGTTTCCCAGTTGAATCTAATTCCTAAAAACTTCTCCATTTTCTCTTATGGGTGGCCCAAGTTGTACGATCAGCAACCTCTATTTTGTTGTTGTTTTCTCTCTTCCTTTTCCTCTATTTACGGACCAATTAGCCTACAGAAATACATTACACTGCCACCTGCTGACCAAAGTACTTTACTGCAGCTTTGTTTATTTGCTCTAAACCAGTTGATGGAAACTCACTAATTTGCATTTTCTTTAATGCGACATTTCAACATTTTGCTTCAAATTTGCTTCGGCTGTAATGGAAACACGTTGTCATTTAAACTGATTAACTCAGAAGAAATATGCACCAAATCGGCAGCTCTTTTAATGTTTTTTGGACTCACAGCTGTGGTTTAGGGGCAGAAGTGGAGCATTTAGCAGCTAAAGAGATGTTGAAGGACACAGAATCTGAGCTAAAAAGAAGAGGAAATATTGAGTACACACAATGTTTGTACATACATATACAGAAGGATTGGGCGATTAGATGAATGAATATATTGGTTAACGACGACCGGTCAGGTTTTTTGGGTGATTTTGTGGGGCAATTATTTGTCTTTTATTTTTGCTAATTCAATGTCTGTCTCTGAAGAAACGTCCAACTGAACACTATTAAACGGATGTCAACATTAATGTTTTGTTTTTTATTTGCTCCAAGTCAGAAATCTACTTGCCTAATGTCAATTTTTACTTGACCTGACCTTTTTTAAGCATTTATCAAATAACAACACATAGGGGTGTGCCATATCGTATCGTTTACAATAGTATCGGTATATTTTTTTATGGTTAAAAAAAATGCATATCATGATATTGGCGACGTTCCTACTTCTTGATGAAGTGGTTAAAGTTGTTTTAATCACAAAAAGCTACTTACTCCCTGTAGCTAAACGCATGCAGCTTTCAAAATAAGAGCACAGTGTGTTGACAGAATCCACCACATAATTTACAAGAAGACTGTCAAAATAAGATGCCTTAAATAAAACATACAAGAACCTTTATTCTCCTTTACAAAATGTCATTAAAATATGCCCCCGGAACCCCTAAATGGTTATTTTTATTATTTGCTCATACTCGAGAGTCAAGAGTAAATTTTTTTTTATTTGGCAACTGTTTAGATTTGCACTTCACACTACATTTCAGATTTTTATTTATTTATACGGACTAAAAAAAAATCATATTTTCTATATCTTTTTAAGTATTTGGTAATATCGTCAAGAATATCGTTATCGCAAAAATAGCCTGAAATATCGTGATATTCTTTTAGGGCCATATCGCCCAGCCCTAACAACACATACTAAAGTTAATTTTCATGTTGAAAAATTATGGAGGCAAGGTCATCTTCAGCCCTATTAGCTGCCATGCGGACTAGATGCTGTCGATAATGTCCTCTTACTCTTTTACTCTTACTGACTCTTGCACCATTTTTTGGAAACTTGACTTTTCTTTTAACAAAAAGGCCCTTTTTTATCCACTTTGCTCTCAAACAAACTGTGCAACACATAGTTGGAGTTGAACTGAAGTGTTAAATAGCCACAAAAGAGCATTGCAGCTTTTACTGTCTCTTCAATGATGAGACGAATCCTACAGAAAAAGCAACAGCAGCCCCCTCTGAGCTGCTTTACATTACCATGACAGCACACATTTTTAGTGTGGGAGGCCCCAAAAGGGAGCGGAGCCTCTAACGGAGGCTGAGGAAGGTGTTAGATAATGTTGAGTCCTGTACTGTGCATTTAAGTACAACTCTCCTGCCGTTATCAAGCCATGTTCAGTGTTTCCTGCCGAACAAGAGGGTTACTGTGGGGGCGAAAGTGATTTGACTTGCTTTTAATCTGTTTATTATCATGTGTGTTGGTCCATTATTAGCGTCCATGAGGTAGGGCAGGGGTGTCAAACTCTGGCCCGCGGGCCAAATTTGGCCCGCAGTGTAATTTTATTTGGCCCGTGAGGCAATACCAAATTATTATCTTATTATTGTACTATAAAAGCTGACCCGCCGGTATTATACGGCGCATTTACCGCTAATACTACAAATCCCACAATGCCCTGCTGTTGTTTTGCCGCGTCAATCAGGACAGGACCCAGAAACGCTCCTCTGTAACAGTCGTCATAGCAACCTCAAGCTAGAGCTGTCTCCCAGCTACCCCTTCCCAAAAATGGAGAAAAGAAAAGCAGAATTTATTAACCTGTTGAAAAAGTTTATTTTGATATTTAAATCAGAAGGATGCAAATAGAAAAGAGGCATACGATTTTTATTTAATTTTTATTTAATAAATTAATGACACTGATGTGTTTTTTATTTGAAATTTGATGTTGCATGTCTGCACTATTTAGTTATATATTGTATGTTTATAAGCGTTGCTGGTTCCATATTTAATGTTAAAGCAAAACATGTTTGGTATATATTAAAAGGTTTATTTGTTCAATGTTGGCCCGCGATTTTATTCAAGTTTTACATTTTGGCCCATTGTGTATTTGAGTTTGACACCCCTGAGGTAGGGACTCTTATATTTGGATATTTGACATAATCCTTTACAGTTTTCCCGTTCTTTTTGCTGATGTTCGGTTTGGAACCTTATAAAAACTTAGTTGTGGTTTGTTTGCTAGTCCATCCCACCACATGGACGCTTTTAAACATCTTTCTGTTGTTTGGTAGCAGACGGAAATGACAAGGAGGCTCCTTCATTCAATATAAAGTCAATGCGACTTGAAAGAGCTCTGTATTGATACTGTGCATGAACTGTTGCTTACTGTTTGTACACACAACATTCAGCCCCCTCCTCCCCGACTCAACAAAAGGGAACCTCAGATTCACTCTTGTTTTGGAACAAACTTAGTCCACTGGGTGGTTCGCCTCACCATATGGGCGGGTTTCTTTGGGCGCCATGTCCATTATTTTAGCAGCTTTGTGCCCACAGGGTGCACTCATAAATTTTCAAACAGAAAAAGAATAAAAACTACAGGCAGAGATCAGCGTCTCTGTAGATACAGACACCAAAACACACTAATTATTGTATGAGTCTATACATGTTCTTAGTAAAACCTTGTATATTACCTTAAATGTTGCAACAAATACTTCTTGGACCTTTAATTTGAACATTAGGGAAAGATGAGCCACTACAGGATCCTTGAGACATCAAGTTACAGCAGTAGGACTAAAAAGTCTATAATTTATTTCTTCTATCTTCTATATACTGAATTGAGTTTTCATGTAACCAGTTTAACTCTAATTATTATGCCATACTTGCTAAGAGATGTATTCTGAAAAGTTTATTTTGGTATGTGCACTGAGGCATATGTAATGTTTGATAATATGGTTTGTACAAAATTTAAACTGATGAAAGACTGAAAAAAACGAAGACTGTGATAATTGGTCATGTGATGTATTAACACACCTGTGAATGCTTGTTCAAATCTGCAGAGCGAACCTGACGAAGCTCAATAAATCACAGTAAAGTCTTTCGGTGGTATTTATTCTTTAACATTTTATTTCTGTTTTTCAAAAATTTTGCTGCAGAAAAGAGTTCGGAGTTTCACTAGCATTACTAGCACGAAAAAACGAAAAAAAATTCTAGTCCAGGACATTTTCAAAATGCGTGATGCTGAATTCACCATTTATTAACTTCATTAACTGGTGCAATGCAATGCTGTTGGTTGATGCCTGAGATTTCTGTCTGTTAGAACAATGGTTCTCAAATGGGGGTACGCGTACCCCTGGGGGTACGTAAAGGCACTCCAGGGGGTACGTGACATTTTAAAATATACATTTAAAAAGTAGCATCCATGCAAAAATCCTTTAAAAATAATTATTTAAAAAATATTTTAGGAAAATATAAGTATAAGTTCATAAAATGAATTTTATATTCAGTAGGCTATTCAATTTGATGATCCTAAAACCCAGAGTGTCCCCCATACCAGGATGGTTCGACCCAACCAGTCATATGACACCTGGCATCACCTGTCAATCAAAACTCAAAGATGGAGTCATGGTTGAAGCGTAGCAGTTATAGTTTTAAATGGTTATATGCTCACTGTTTTTACTACATTAGTTTGAATCACTACATTTTACTGATGAGAAATATTTGCAATAAATTAAGTCAGAGGTGTCAAACTCTGGCCCGTGGGCCAAATTTGGCCCGCAGTATAATTATATTTGGCCCGTAAGGCAATACCAAATTATTATTATACAGCACAAATAATACTACAAATCCCAGAATGCTCTGCTGGTGTTTTGGCTTGAACACAGTAGATCAGTGTGTAGCAAACTGAGCAAAAATTAAAGTTGTCTTTATGCACTTTTTCTTGCTAGTCCAAGGCTTGAATGGCTGCACATTCATTGAAGGATATTATTATTAGTCGTTTGGTTTATTATTGTTATTTTATTGTCACATTTATTTTTAGCCTGTGGAAAAAGATTACTGTTTAAATTTAAATTTAAAGTTAAATTTAAATTTAAAGAAGGCCGCATATAAAATAAAGGGACATACGATTTTTATTTAAATTTTATTGAAGAAATGAATGCCATTGATGTGTTTGTTTGTTTTATTTGATATTCGATTTTGCGTGATTGCAATATTAAGTTATATCAAGCTTTGCTTGTTCCATTTCGTTTGAACTTGTTTAGGTCAATTTTTTCAATAAATATCAATGTTGGCCCGCGACTTTGTCCAAGTTTTACATTTTGGCCCACTGTGTATTTGAGTTTGACACCCCTGCATTAAGTCATGAATTATTAACATTTAAAATGTTCCAAAGTTTAATAAATCAGACACTGATGGCACAGTGCTCTGTTTTTAAGTCTTTTTTTTTTTTTTTTTTTTTTTTAACCAAAAATGCTTTGCCCTGGTTAGGGGGTACTTGGCTGAATAAGTATTTCACAGGGGGTACATCACTGAAAAAAGGTTGAGAACCACTGTATTAGAACATTAATGGATAAGCAAATCAAAGGTCCTGTAAGACAAACACACCATCGTCCTCCTTATTCCTCGGCTAAATGAAAAGTGACTAATCCCTCTTTCCAGGAAAAGTCAGACTGTATAAGACACGTCCAAGCAGAAGAGACTTGACAACAATCTGCAGGACAGATGCGTCATCCGTCTCTAATTTAGTGGAAATTATTTAAATATTATCTACTCATAAGCCTTGTATAATATTTTATACTAATACTTATTCTGAGGAAATATTAGAACAAATCACAGTCACCATCCACAGAGAATTAACAGCAGTGCACGTCTGATTTGATATCAAACAGGGTCCTGTGACCTTCACAAGTCCAGGAGCAGGTTTCTGAGGAATATTTTGATTTCACCCACTTGAAGCTGCCATAATATATGAAAATATGTTTGAGTGGCAGCTTTAATCACTGGCTTCACAGCCCACTCCACCTACGGCTGAGACATGTTATGCAACTCAACACGGAAACATTTCTGATAATAAAAGTCTCCTAAGATGGAGTTTCTTCAAACTAAATTTCATCAATGTGAGTATGACTAAAGAGAAACTATAAAAAGAAAGATTTTGTTGGATAAAAAGAGTTTGTTGAGTGTTTAAAGACTTCAGTAACAGAGCTTTCTGTGTGGAAAGTTCAGATGATTCATGAAAGGAGAAAGTGTGACTAATGTGCTGCTGCTTTGCAATCAAAATCTTTTTTTTTTTTCCTCAAAAGGTGAGTGTTATTTTTCAGTTCAACTGCACAAAATTGCATGAATCAAAGAAGAACATAACAAGTCAGAATTATATTTGTGCTTGCTGTTTTGGAACGATGGAAGTGAGCTTATTCTGGAAAAAAAAAAAAGATTTAACTGCTGTGTCATGACAGAAGCTAAAACAAAATGAATCTGTATTATTTTACTCTGTTTCTGCAGCCACATCCATCAAACATATAGAGAAACATCAACACTTTTTGTCATCAGCAGCTAGAGAAAACCAAAATAGTAGTGGTGTCAACAATAATCGATTCAGCGATGCATCGCAATGCGGGGCATGCACGATTCAGCATCGATGCGGCAAAGTGCCATAATCGATTATGTTTATTTCCTGTCCTCCAGTGGAAAGTTGTGGGGGACAGGGTGGGAATTTCACGACGGCCATGGCTGTCATTGCCCCACACTCTGGCCTTGATGCCCTGTGAAAAAATGTTCAATTTAGGGCCAAGGTGGCCTTCGCGCCCCTGTCAAAGTTCCAGTAAACACAACGCTAACCCGACCCACTCCCCGTCCTTCTAATGAGCCATGTGTTGATGCGCAGCACAGGTTAGCTAGCGGGACAAGCTGTTTTGATATGTTGTGACTGAAGTATGTGGTAGTATTTAACAGGACTTAACATTTACGTTTTTATAGAAAGTACTATTGATAGGTAATTACCATTGTATTAGCCTATTTAAAGTCGACTCGTTAACGTTACATTTTTGCGTCATGAAAACTAGCGATAGCGAGCTAGGTGGGATAGCGCTAACCTCTTCCCTACCTCAGGAACAAGGGCTCGGCATTTAGCTGATGTAAATTTCACCTCAGCAGGTTCCTTTTTAATGGCAGGAGGAGGCATTTCTCTTTCTTTACTCTTAGATGAACTCAGGCAGGAGATTCATTTTGCCATCTTTTCAAAATATAGCCAATAAAATATATTGTTATTAGGCCCATCTGACTGCTTGTATTGCCTCATGCCCCTTGTTATGTGCAGTAGAATTGTGATGCATCGCAATGCATCGTAGAATCGAATTGAATCGAATCGTTACCTGGTGAATCGTAATCGAATCGAATTGTGAGGGCAGCCAATGCACACCCCTACAAAATAGCCATCATCACTAAAACAGGCCATCAGCTTCCTGACTTATCTGTCAGCCACAGCAGAGAGCTGAGAGGCTCTCTATCTGGAAGATACACTCCTGATGGCCTCAAGCTTTCTTTGACACAATGCTATGCACAAATCCAGCGACCACTTTGCAGGTTCAGACATCTAGAGGTGCCGCCAAGTCATGTCTGCTGCTGCCTGCATGGGCAGTTAGATTAACAACAGATTTTCTCAGCTAATTAAGACAAATATTGGCATCAAGTAGACATTATTGACTGCAAAATGACAATTAGGTTTACATAATTAAAAATAAAATCACTACTCCTAAACACAGGATGGCCGATGATTCTGTGAAACCAGTTATTGTTAGTGGTTGCCTTAGATTATTAACAAAAGACAAAAAATGACGTATTTATAAGTTATAACAGTATAATTAAAGGTTTTTACGGGGCTTTTACAAGGACACCTAGACACCCTAGTTTTTCGGTTGAGTCACCAGTTAACTCGCCGAAACAATAACCTGATCAACTTTCCCTTATCCTACTCTGGTGAGAATTTAAAGCCAAAAATGTAAGATTGAAGCCTGGATGAAATCTGATTTTGTGATATAATTATATAACTTTGGAGTCTACTTGCTACAAATTGCTTTCATCAATGATTTAAAGCTGTGAGTCTTAGCAAAATGGACTGTTAAAGTGATCTATGCTTGTGTTACATCTCGCCCTGACTATTGGAACTGGATCCTGCAAAAACAAGCCCAAACAAGATTTTATTTGGGTATATAAAACACAGATTGGCTCCTTCTTACCTATATAACCTTTTAACTCCCTATTCCCAACTGAGGTCCCTCCGGTCCTCTGACCTGTCACTTCTGGTCGACATTTAGCTCTCAGGAGACCACACCTTCTCAGACACAGACCCTAGTCTGTTGAACAAACTGTCTCACCACATCACATCTGCCCTCTCTACTCAGCACAGACCATGCCCCACCTATTTTTCCTGTCATTCGAATGTACCTAATTTACCCTACTAATATTACTCTTCTTAACCCTTTGATGCACAACATATGGGCACCCCTTCTAATCCACAACATGGGTCAAAAATGACCCGCATTAATTTTTTCTCATGTTATTTCATGCTGGCTGTGTGTTTCTTTGCTCTATCTTTTTAAATCAATGTATTTTTTAAAGTATTTTAAGCATTATTTGAATATCTTTTTTATTACAACAGATTATATCAATTTTTCCTTTCATACTTTATGAAGAAAAATATTTTTTGTATTATTACATCAAGTTTACACACATGGGTCAAAAATGACCCATTCATCCAAATTTGATTTAAAATTAAATGACCTAATACTATAATAATAATAATAATAATAATGAGTTGTACTGTACTTATACTGAATAATTGGACTAATAAATGATAAAATACATTTATTTCAAAGATGTATAGTAGAAACACTCAGGCATACATGAAATAACATTGAAAATGGATACGGGTCATTTTTGACCCATGTTGTGCATTAGAAGCGTAGTGATACAAAAAGGGTTTTTATTCAAAAAGTAAGAAATAAAAACAAAAAATTAGGATGCATGATGATCAGAAACAAGTTGATTGAGGAAAACCTGGAATACTGAATGATGAAATTAATTTATTGCAAAGATATAGGAAATAAAAACTCAGTCGGGTCACTTTAGACCCATGTTGTGCATCAAAGGGTTAACGAGTTAAGAAGAGTTAGAAGGAGCTGCTGACGTTGTGAACAGTTAGCGACGGTGAAAACCAAACGTCACCTCCAGAGTCTCTAAATCCCTCTGGAGGCTAACTTGTAGTGGAGACACGCAGAGTGAGCAGACATTAGAGAGGGCGTGGCCTGAGACTTTCCCGGTGGACACTTTACCCCCTAGTGGAAACACGGCTATTTCTGCATTACTCAGTGTTTTTATCCTGATCTCTTCCTGAATATATGTCTTTCTGTTGTGTGAAAAGCTCTTGGGTAAGCTCATGTTGTTTAAAAAGAGTTATAGAAATAAATTTGACTTGACTTGAGTTGACTAAAGCTCACAATTAGGCTGTTAAAACCTTTTATGTGTAAACGTTACCATGTTACCTTGTTAACATGCTTTATTAGAGCGTGTAATGTATTAGCTTATGTGCCTGTTTGTGCATGCATGTGTTTCAGCATGTGCTTGTGAGTCTGTGCAGAGTGCTTTTGTGCTCCTCACTGTGTGTGTGTTTCTAAATATGTGTGTGTGTGTGTGTGTGTGTGTGTGTGTAATGCACTCAGTGCTCCAGCTCTGTGTCCCAGGTGCCCCCTTCATTTGAAGACCAGCAGTTTCTTTATTATTAATGTGTGCAGGCTGGCAGCAGCTCTGGGCCGACAACCTCTCCTGCTCCGCTCCAAGATAAAAAATTTAAAAAAAAAGCAGAGCTGTGCTGAACGGGCAGAAATGTAACGTCTGGGTGTTGTATGAATATTCTGGTGTGTCTGCATCCTGTCTGAGCTGCCGGGAGGAGAACAGGTTTGTCTTCAAGGTGCACAAACTCCTCCCATGTGTGAGAGTTTAATGAGAAATAAACTCTATTCTGCATCAGATTTAAGTGGAGAAAACCAGACAGAGATTTCAGAGCAGATCACAAATGTGTTGCCCTCAGGAAACATACCCATTTTTGGCCTGTCAATTTTCTACAATGCATCTTTTTGAGTGATGCGATACTTTAAAAAAAGAGCGAAGAATATAGGGAACCAATAGCAAAGCTTTAATTTGTCACATGAGCTCCAAGAGGCCATATTTAAACCCTATTTTGCAGACTTTTCCAAAGGACTTTTCCAAATGTTGCCAGCAAAATTCAGATAAGAAACTGGTTAAAAAAGTTCCTTTTATAATGTTTTTAAATCTAAAATGTTATGTATTGTACCCTATTGAAGCTACTGAATCTTTTACACGTTTATTAAATAAATTATGTTAAAATTAATTTTTAAAACAACCCCCCCCCCCCCCAAAAAAAAAAGAAAAGAAGAAAAATTATTAAAAAATTTCAGATTATGCTTATTTAGCCTATTTAAAGACAAAAAAACACTCCAAACATTTTTTTCCTAACTGGCATCATAATGTGTACCATAGAGGGTTAACTTCGCTGCTTTAGCACATGGTGGCGTGTGATCCAGCTCACCGGTGTAGATGCTGGCGCTGGAGGCGGGGATGCCGAACTGAGACTCGATGAACTTGGGGATGAAGGTGATGAAAGCGGTGACGATGGCGCTTTCTGCCGTGTACGAGAGGCTGACGAACAAGAAGGTCACGTTGCTGAGGATCCTCACTGCTGCTTTGGGCAGATCTGACAGAGGAGGAGGAGAGGCAGACAGAGAGAAAAGTGATATTTTTTGTATAGAACAATACATATACAATAATGCTTTCCCGGCTAAAATGGGTTAATGGCTTACTGGTTATATAATAAGGCCATGCAGAATAAGGCATTAATAACTACTTAATAATGACTAATCAAGAGCCAATATGTTACTTATTTGCATGCTAATTATTGTTAAATATGTATTCCCTAATATAAAGTGTAACTGATTTTATATATATTTTATATATTGCAGTGAAATACAAGGACACACAGAGGAGCAAAATATAAATAGAGCAAAACAAGCCCTGAAACAGCTTGTTGGGGTTCAGAGGGTTAAAGGTAAAAGTCGACACCATCAGTTTGTTCTGGTACCTTTGATGTCCTTTCCGAAGCCCATGGATGACGTCACCGCCTGGTTCTTGTTGTTGTTGCTCTTCTCCTTGAGGACGTCGTCGTCGCTGGACAGGTCGTCCAGACTCAGCTTTTTCCTCCTCTTCTTCTTCTTGTGTCGGGGTGGCAGCTTCTTGGGGAAGGTGAACATGGGGAAGATGACCAGCAGCATGGCCACGGCACACAGCAGGAACCCGCTCCACCTAGACACACCAGGGAGGGGTGAATTAAACAATTATAAGAACGCCACGGCACGACTTTTAACAGGGGCCAAAAAGCGAGAACACATTACCCCGATCCTTGCGTCTTTGCATTGGCTTCCTGTTAATTTTCGGATTGATTTTAAGATTTTATTGTTTGTTTTTAAAGCTTTGAATGGATTGGCCCCACAGTACATCAAGGACCTCATCCAAATTTATACTCCAGCGCGTGAATTGAGGTCCGAGGGCCAGCTCCAGCTCGTGGTGCCTAGAGCGAGACTTAAAACCAGGGGGGACAGGGCTTTCTCTGTGGTGGGCCCCAGACTCTGGACTGCCCTCCCCCTCCATGTCCCAACAGCCCCCATAGTGGAGTCTTTTAAGTCTCGTCTCAAGACCCATTTTTATTCTCTGGCTTTTTAACTTTGCGTGAGTTTTGTGGTCCTCTGTGTCTTTTATTTATTTTACTACTTTTAACTACGTCTTTTATTTTATTTTACTATGTTTATCTGTTTGATTGTATTGTTTTATTTATGGCATCATTTTAGATTGATACACTTATTATGTATTGCTGATCGGTGTATGGAACTGTTTGTTTTATTGGTGATTTTATGTACAGCACTTTGGAAACGTTTGTGTTGTTTAACCCATTGAAGCCTGGAAAGCGGATACGTCGTTTTGTAGTCTTTGTATAAGCTCTCAAATCATTTTTGAATTTCATTTCTATCTGCTACAGAGGCTGAAAAATCTATTATTTAGTAGAAGCGTTGACACTTCTGTTGAATTTCCAGAAAAACTTCAGGTTTTAGGGGCTGATTTTAAAATCGCCCAGAGGTTTTACAGGCATTTTAGGCGTCAATGGGTTAAATGTGCTATACAAATAAAGGGGGATTGGATAAGACCTGAGAAACAATCAAAGTGCCGTCAAGAGGTGAATTGAGGGAGTCGTGGTTGAGACACTTCACTCTTCTAATATTCTCAGTCTGGATGAATCATTTCATCTCCGTGCCTCATTATTGTGCACATAAATAAATGGATAAACTGTCATTGGTCTTGTGCAAAAATCACTGGTACACTCATCCGTCCTCATCACCTATAATTCATGTAGGAAGCCTGTGGCTGTTAGCTTGTGAGTCACTGGTTATGCTGCCAGTTAGAGGATGGCATCACTGAGAGCTGTAAATAGATGACTCACCACTTTTCATACACTGCTGAAGATTTACAGATGAACATTAAGATTAATCCAAAGAAAAGTGTGACCTAAAGAGCAAACAAGTGATGCTGGATTTTGCTAGATGCTTGGTTTGTCAAGTTTCCTGCACAAAATGTGGCTGATTGTCTTCATTGGTTGCACTTTTCTCCTCTATTTTCACTCTTTTGCTTTAAAACACGTTTAGTACAAAAATTAGCAAGTTTATTTCTGACTTATAGTCACATTTCTCATTTTTGGGGAGCTGAATGTCTCTGTTCTTTTTATATTATTACCCTAATTAAGTTTTGAGTAGGGATGCACAATATTATCGGCACGTTATCGGCCGATATTGGCTTGAAAACGGCCAACACGCCGATATCCGGCAATATAATAAAGTGATTAAATAATGTGGTGACATCACCTCTGTTGCTCCTTGTTTGTAGCTCATAGAATTGTGCAGTGTAGTCTGAGCCCACCTATTTATTTATCTTCTGATTAGGGACTGAAGCTGCTTATATTTTTTGTACGTTTTGTGATTTTGTTTGCACGGTGCAGATTGAGTCGTCACATATTGGGCTCCTGTTTTAAGTTAAATTTTAATTTAAGCAGCAGTCTGTAAGGTACATGTAGTTTTATTCAATTTGGGTTTAATTGCTGAGCAGTTGCACTTTTCACATGTTCCCAGGGAACACAGGTTATGTTTACTTATTATGTCAACTGGGAAATTGGCCAAATTTGCCCTGATTGTTTGTATGAGTTGTGCGGGAAAAAAATATCGGTATCGGTAATCAGCTAAATGAGTTGTAAAAAAATCAGCATATCGGATATCGGGAAAAAAATCCAATATGGTGCATCCCTAGTTTTGAGACATCCACCACTGGAGCTAACAGATTGAGTATATAATGGGGAAAATAGCACATTTAAAACGGAGTGGAAAATCTAAAAATCAATTCAAATTTAGCTTCAAATCGTGCTTGGTATCCAGGCTCAGTTTGGACTAATAGTCGAGCCGACCCAGTATTTTTAAAGGCTCATATACAAACAATAGTTTGGAGCAAGGTTATAATAGTTTTGGATTTTTCATTAGTTTTAGTTCTAATTTCGTTGTGAATTTTTGTTTTCAAATTCAGTTAGTTTTAGTTTTAGTTTTGAATTTTGATTCTAGTGTAAACATCCAAGTAGTCAGTAAACATATTTACCATGTGTTGCATGTTGAAATAGAAACACTGAATTATGAATGAAAAAAGTTGACAAAAACGAAAACTAAGAACATTTTCACTATAATTTTAGTTAGTTTTGTAACCACAAAATACAGTTTCAGTTAGTTATCGTTTTTTTAAAAACTCTAGTTTTTAGTTTTATTTCAGTTAACGAAAATGTTTTTTCAATTCTAGTTTTCGTTATTTCGTTAGTTTTCGTTAACTATAATAACCTTGGTTTGTGGGAAGAGCTATTTAATTGGTCGATAGCTAATATTCAAGCTGACCAGCATGAACATAAAAAAGTGTCAAGTACCAAAAGGTGGCATCAGTGTCTTATCAGATTATTGTTTCTCTATTTATGCTTTGATCAGATATTTCTTGATCGAAATCTATGAAACAATAGTTTCAAAGAGCACCAGACTCCATTTAGAAAACCTCAAATTTAACAGCAGCATGGTCTGACAGTCTGCCCTGCTCAGTCCTGGTTTGGTTCTTCTGTGCCTCACTTCCCTGCAGCTAATCCAGCAAAACAGTGTGGGCCTCCAGCAGTGTGGTGTTGTTGTTGGCTCTCAGGTCTGAGGTAGAGGTTCTGGAGAACCTGCGTGATTGATGACCTAAAGGCACTGGAACAGAATAACTATAGAGAAAACAACATATTCTTGCTGATGGTCTTGCTGGAGTATGTAGGTCACATCGAGGCATCAGGATTGAATTGAGACTGTTTAATAACCAGTTAAAAGCTTCTTGTCATTACTTTAAGATTACATATTATTTATATTATTTCTTAGTATTTTTTTATATTTTCTTAGTTTTTTTTTTTTTTTTTTCTTCTTTTCTTATTTTTTGTAAAGCACTTTGTGTTGCATTTTTATGTATGAAAAGCGCTATATAAATAAAGTTTGATTTGATTTGATTTGATTTGATTAGTATAGTATTTTGTTTTTTTGTCAATGTGTTAGTCGTCTCTTAACACTCTGCTGTCTCTGGCTCTCAGCTCCAAGCCCAACAGTTCCTTCTGAAGATGTAAATCTTTAAAAAGCACATACATTTATAGTTTCAGTTTTTAAAAAGGGCTTAGAAATTTCCTCAAAAAGCTGGTCACTCTGGTTTTTATGATACAGAAAAAAACTGCATTTGCTGGGGACGGATTAATCCACATTTGTTGGAACGTGGGATTGAATAAAGATACACTATGGTGTGTGTGTGTGTGTGTGTGTCAAGGTTATTATAGTTAATGAAAACTAACGAAATAAAACTAGAATTGAAAAAACATTTTCGTTAACTGAAATAAAAATAAAAACAACAGTTTTTAAAAAAACAATAACTACGGTAACTGAAACTGTATTGTGTGGTTACAAAACTAACTAAAACAAACTAAAATTATAGTGAAAATGTCGTTTTCGTCTTTGTCAACTTTTTTCATACGTAAACCTTTTTGGTTGATATGAAATCTATTTCTTCTATCTGGTTTTATGACTTAATAAACTTATTGGGGCTGAGATGGATCAGACAAAGGAAATAAAGGAAACATTTATTGTGACTTTTTTGAACCTTGCACCCAACAAATACCCCATTACAAAAAAACTAAAACTAACACTAAAACTAAGCATTTTCCAAAAAATAAAAACTAATTATAACTAGCAAACTCAATCTAAAAATGAATTAAAACTAAGTGAATTTGAGCAGATATTGCTCTTTTAACCCATTGACGCCGGGAAAGCATTACCGCATTTCTACCATTGAAACCGGGAGCGCTGTTGCGTCACTCTACCATTAAGGCCGAGACAGCGGATATGTCATTTTGTAGTATTTGTATTTTTTTCCACCTATTTTCGGTCTCTTGGCCAATGAAATGCATCAGAATCATGATCAGAATACATGTGGGAGTGTCGCAATGCAACATGGGACTTTTCCAGAACTTTAAATCATGGAGGAAGACGACTATAGCGGAGGAGCTCAGCAGGAAGTGACGGAAGAGATCTGATGAAAACAGCACCGATGATTTTATTGCTGATCCGGACTTTGAACCCTCGGAACCAATCGACCGGCATTTATGGATGAGGAATATGTTTTTAGACGACATATTTTCACCGAAGAACAGACAGATTTGTGGCCATCTGGAGATAATAATAATATTATTAATAATATATTAATATTAATAGTTGATTGTAATGATGATATAAGAAATCATGACTGTTTATGTCTTATATTACTTATTGCGTCGTTGAGTACCCTGAAAAGTGCAATATATACAATGTATTATTATTATTTATTTATTTTTATTTTTTTGTGAACAACTTTTTTATTGCTTTTTAAAGACAGAACAAGTACAGCAGTCCGACAAAATCAAAAGTTATTATTATTTATTATTATGATAATTATTTTCTTATTACAGTAGGATAATGAGAACTATGTCTATTTCTTCCAGTGGTCATATCATGTTTGCATCTTGCTAATGGGCATGTATTAGTATTATGCATAGGATTTTTTATTCAGTCAAATTTTTGCTTGTTGATTTTTAAAAAATCTTTATTGAAGGTTTGGACAAATAAACTCAACTTCTCATGAAAGCCACGGGTATAAGCTCTCAAATACTTTTTGAATTTCATTTCTATCTGCTACAGAGGCTGAAAAATCTTCTGTTGGATTTCCAGAAAAACTTCAGGTTTTACAGGCATGCTTTCCAGGCGTTTTAGGCCTAAATGGGTTAATGGGATTTGTATTCACACTGAATGGCTGACTGAGGCTGTGCTGCCACTGCAGCCTCAGTCAGCCTGAGACAGAGCTACACTTCCTCACCAAATGCAAAAAATATGAACTAATTAGAGAAACATATTTCCAAAAATTTGAATCCGTCAAAAAAGGTTTTTTAAAATGGCCAGCTGAGGAAAAACTGCCGCTCCTCCTCGGGGAAGAGTCACAGAGCTGTAGATTAGATTAGCAGCAGTCTATGTTTCTGCCTGTCACACACTGAGAGACAGCGAGTGACACACAGCTGTTGGTTGTTTTGTTTTTATTTTTGATTTCCTTTTTTTGCTGGGACAGTTAGATTGTATAAATTATATGTTGATTGTAATTCAATGATTGTAAATATTGCTTTCTTTTATTGTTATTAGTTTTTCTTTTCATTTCATTTCATTTAAAATGAATAACAGAATTATAATAATTTATTGTAAATATTGCTTTCCTTATCTTGTTATCTTTTTTTCTGATGCTTGCTTTGGCAATATATACATTGTTACGTCATGCCAATAAAGCCAATTGAATTGAATTGAATTGAATTGAATGCAGCCAGGTTGTTCTCACCAGTTGCCGATGAAGCGGGGGTCACTTTGATCGATGTTGACGACTGTCTTGGGGTCCACGTAGAAGCCGATGAGGACTCCTCCCAGCAGGTAACCAGCAGCTGGACCCAGTGCTCCCATCACATACATGATGGCTGAGGAGAAGAGAGAAGAGATGAGGACAGTGTTCAAACTATACGGCTTCAAATCCTCTTTTAAAGATGTATAAAGTAAAACAAATGCCTTCTTTCACATCCAGCAGACACAGAGCAGCATTATCCTGTCATTGTGGCCATGTTTCTATTCACTTGATGAATATATTCATTCTCCTTTTAGCTCGGGCTTCATCTACATCAACTCCTGGAACAAACGTCTGGCTCTTTATCTGCTAAATGTTTCTTATTTTCATTAACAGCTAGACTCAAAATTTGTCCATCTGGGTGATTCTCATGAACATGGTGCAGCTCATAGCAAAAATCCAAGAGCATTGAATACATATTTTCTTTCACCCTTAATATACAATCTAAGGTCACTGATTAATATGAATTTATAATCTATTTAATCTAATCTAGACACTGTGAGCAAAATTCATTACCGTAACACATTTTTAAATGAAATAAAAACAATGAAAGGTTTTTTTTGTAGAGATTTTTCTGCAAAGAGATTTTGCACTGTGCATTCAGCATTGTTAAAATAATCCTTATGTTTACTGTTTTTTTGTGTGTTTTTTTATGTGTGTTGTTTGTAATTTTTTTTGTTTGTTTGTTTGTTTTTGTGTGTGATCTGTGTATTGTTTGTGTTTTTTTTATGTGTTTTATGTGTGTTTTTTGTCATTTTCTAGTCGGTTTTTTGTGTTCAAAATGTTGATCCAGTAATTGAAAATCAAAAAAATAATAATCAGGTCAATCAATCAGGTTGTGCTGAAAACAATGATACCAACACTTCATGGTAAAGATTTTTAAGTGGTTTATACAGGCGGAATAAAAAGGGAGTCAAAAACCGACAAAATAGCCCCAAACTCCAAAGGGTTAAGACATTTTCTCTGCTGATTATTTTGGATAAACTAAAAAAAAAGTGCTGGTAACTTGCCACTTCCAGAGATCAAACTTTTTTATTTTTGTACTTTTTACTTTTTTGCATTGTCTTTAAACACACATATCGAAAAAAAAAAAAAAAAAAAAAAAGAAAAAACCCAGTGACTAATCAATTACTTCTGTGTCAAAGTTGTTCAATTACCTGAACTTGATGCCTAAGTTTAACCCTTATGTAACGCTTTAAATCAAACTAATCTAGCTTTAAGAGTGAGGTACAAAAGGCCATGTGTGTGGGTCATGTGTGCAGATCATATGACTGTGTAATAAGAGGCCAGCTTGAGGCTGAGAATAAGATTTCTCCAATTAGGGGGAATTAACATCTTAAAGTCCTTGGCTGGAGTTGAAAGCAAAAAAAAGAAAAAAAAAAACACAAAATCCAGTGGCGTGACTTAAAAACTCAAAGCTGGGCCAGGCACTGCACCAGACTGAACGTTATCTAACTGTTAGAGTCCTGGGAACTCACAGGGAGCGCTGGGTTCATGTCGGAAGTGGTTTTAAAACTCAACTCGTGAAGAATTTCTAATCACAAATGTTATGCCTTTCAAAATAAAATGACACATTGCAGCAACAGCTCTCATGGCGGGGACTGAATGAAAATAAAACCTTCTGTTATTTGTAGGGTTGTCAAAAGTATCAATACTCAAAAAAGTATCGATACTAAAACGTTGTATCCGGATACAATACTCATTTTCAAAAGGATCGAGTATCTGAAGCTTGTTATCATAGTTGCAGTTTCTTTTTGCACAACTGTTTTTATTATAAATATTTAACCTGTGGTTCTGTTCATTTTTACATGTTGCATTTTTCTTCTTAATAAAAATATTTCTGTTAAATTTTGGGGTCTTTGTTTTTATCCTTGTGGTATCGAAAATGGTATTGAGTATCGAATATTTTCCTGAGTATCAGTATCGAGTTGAATATTTTAGTATCGTGACAACCCTAGTTATTTGTGGTATATTTATTTGGAATAAGACTTCACACTTGTTTTGGTATTATACTGGTTTTGTCATACTTCTTACACAAGTTACTGGGACACAGGTCATATGATTGTGCGACTAACAAGATTATATAAGGAGAAAAGGTCAGTATGTGGAGAGCATTTCTTGCATAGCATACCTCTGATTGATCCAGCTTCTCTCAGAAAACCTTCATTCTAAAAGTTGTTTGCTTGTTGTCTTGCTGACAGACCTGACAAACCATCAATTCAGACTTTTTAAACATCTGCATCATAATGCAGTTATTTCTGCATTGTTTTGATCCATGCATTGCAATTGAATTGCAGCAACTATCACTGTAGTAGCAACATACTGGCAGTCATCCAGACACAGTTCCTGCAGAAGGTGATGGAGGTACGATGCAGCAATAGTGGTTATTTTTGGTTGATGGAGTGTGTCACACAAGTAACATAAATAACCATAAATGTGATCCTGCAGCCAAACTCATGGAGCACAGCTACTTTGAGAAAACTAAAGAACAAACAGAGTTCAATTTCTATCTGCTTTGTTTGTCTTGTGATGGATTCTTGAATCTCAGAGACAGATATGTGAACACATTAAATCAAATCTAAGTTTGCTAACTTGCTAATTTTTTTTAAATCGGGATGATCAATAGGTAGTAGGTAATAGTTTCCTATATTAAAAAAATGATTATGTTAGGGGGAAAACACTTAACTTCATCTTCATCTGTTTTTAATTATATTTAGCTTAGAATCATTCATTAGACAGCACTGCTTCCCCATTCAACTTCCCCAGTTCTATTGTACTATTATTATTTTTTGATTAACTGCTTATTGCTAACATGACATGTTAAAATAAGAGAAAATTACCACCACTATTTCCAAAATTGCATATTAATCGAAAACTCAAAGATATTACATTTACAATTAAATAAAACAGACAACCCAAAAAAAAAGAAGAAAATGTCCCTTTTAACTGCTGTATAATAAAAAAATGTTGTTGGGGGTGGCTGTGGCTCAGTCGGTCGAGTGTTCATCCAGTGATCAGAGGGTCGGTGGTTTGATCCCTGACCGTCGCAGCCTACATGTCGAAGTATCCTTGAGCAAGATATAGAACTCCAAATTGCTCCCGATGCTGCGTTCATCTGTGTGTGAATGAATTCCCAATGGTGGCAGGTGGGACCATTTAGGGTAGCCTCTGCCACCAGTATGAATGACAAGAAAGTATGAGCACATTTCACCTGTTTTAGCTTCACTGCACTGGCTGCCTGTTCATTTTAGGATTCATTTTAAATTATTTTATTTGCTTTTAAAGCTTTAAATGGTCTTGCTCCTCCTTACCTCTCTGAGCTGCTGCACCCCTACTCTCCTACCCCCTCTCTCAGGTCAGCTGACCAGCTTCTCCTGAGAGTGCCAAGAGCTAGGCTGAAGCTCAGAGGGGAACGAGCTTTTGCCATTGCAGCTCCAAAACTGTGGAATGAATTGCCGCTGCACATCAGACAGGCCTCCTCACTGTCTCATTTTAAATCTCTTCTTAAAACCCACCTCTTCTCGTTGGCTTTTAACACCACTTAGACTGTTGATTTTATGATTTTATGATTTTTGTTTTTATTGTATTCATGCATATTTTATTTTGTGCGGGCAGTACATTTTACATTTTATTTTATTTATTTTTATCCCATTTTTAATTTTTTGCATCTTACTGATCTATTGTTTACTACATCTCTTTGTATTCTGTTATGTATTTATTGTTTATGCAGCACTTTGGAAACCTTGTGTTTGCTAAAATTGTGCTATATAAATAAAGTGGATTGGATTGGATTGGAATGTGTGTGTGAACGGGTGAATGAGCGCAGTCTGTAGTGTAAAGCGCTTTGAGTGGTCGCAAAGCAACTAGAAAAGCGCTATATAAGTGCAGGTCTTATGCAGGTAATAATATTGTGTTAAATGTTAAGTCAGTGCTAATTGCAAAGAAAATTGCATAAACGTAATGCGAGCGAGTCATCCACACATCATTCATCACATCTTGCCTAGAATACTGTAATTCTTTGTTTGTTGGTCTTGACCAGTCAGCAGTTCGCGGCTTACAGGTTGTCGCCTGCCGCCTGCCTGCTGACTGGAAAGAAACGGCGTGATCACATTACCCCATCCTGCATCTTTGCACTGGCTACCTGTACATTTTAGGATCCAGTTTAAGGTTTTATTAATTGTTTTTAAGTGCTTAAATGGTCTGGCACCGTCTTATTTATCAGAGCTTTTAAAACCCCACAGTACTTCCAGAAACAATTGGGTGGTCTAACAGCTGCTACACCCAGTGCAACTGTGTGAGGCTCAGTGTTTTGAGCACATATTGCTCTTTTAACCTATTTCAGCCGGGAAAGCATTACCGCATTTCTACCATTGAAACCGGGAGCGCTGTTGCGTCACTCTACCAATAAGGCCAGGACAGCGGATATGTCATTTTGTAGTATTTGTATTTTTTTCCACCTATTTTCGGTCTCTTGGCCAATGAAATGCATCAGAATCATGATCAGAATACATGCGGGAGTGTCGCAATGCATCATGGGACTTCTCCAGAACTTTAAATCATGGAGGAAGACGACTATAGCGGAGGAGCTCAGCAGTAAGTGACGGAAGAGATCTGATGAAAACAGCGCCGATGATTTTATTGTTGATCCGGACTTTGAACCCTCGGAACCAATCGACCGGCATTTATGGATGAGGAATATGTTTTTAGACGACATATTTTCACCGAAAAACACAGATTTTTTTTTATTTTTTTATTACAGTAGGCTAATGAGAACTATGTCTTGTTCTTCCAGTGGTCATATCATGTTTGCATCTTGCTAATGGGCATGTATTAGTATTATGCATAGGATTTTTTATTCAGAGTTATTCAGCTTGTTGAAACCCCACAGTACTTCCAGAAACAATTGGGTGGTCTAACAGCTGCTCCTGGTCGTACCATGGTCCAGACTCTGGACAGAGTCTTCTCTGTGGAACAGCCGACCTCTCCAGGTCAGAGCTGCACAGTCTTAAAACCTATTTATTCTCCTTGGCGTTCAGTCCCAGCTAGGCAAAAATCCTTGTTTTGTTTTTTTACTCTTTTCTTTTCTTTTCTTTCTCTAACTCTGTTTTTAGATTGTGTTTTTATTACTATTTTATTGTTTTACTGTTTTTAGCATTTTATTGTTTTCATTGTTTTTAACTATATTTGTGCATGATTTCTATTGTATTTTAATAAATGTACAGCACTTTGGTCAACTGAGGTTGTTTTTAAATGTGCTCTATAAATAAACTTTGACTTGACGTGCAAAATTTTGTTCATATTTGCGAGTCCTAATGCATGAAAACTGATCACTATATTGAACTGAAAATCCTCAAAATTTCCAGACAAATTATGAAATTCTCATTGTCAGAAGACATTTTCAACCAAAACTTGAGATATTCCACTAAATGGCAGCAGCAGCATACACTGCAGTTATTCAATTGACCCGCCACTCTCCCCACCACACTATTACGTCATGTGACTGGGATGGCCAGAGCCCGGGATGATAAAGCACCGGGATAGGATTTAGAGGGCTCGGGCTTTCCAAGGGGACCCAGCGGCATCGTGGATAATCCCTTATCTAGCAGGAGAAGAGGGAAAACCCTCGGCTGGCGTGCCGCCGTGTTACGCAACGTGATGCCGACTGTCAGCAGAGGGATAAAAGACGAGCAGGCTGCTGGTGGTGAAGGCGGGTGACTGGGCACCGCTGAGCCACAGAGAACGTGACAGAAAGACCGAAGAGATGGGGAGAGTGTACGGTTGAATGAGACAAAAAGATAATGTCCATCAAATACCTCGCCTACTGAAGTAATAAAGGACAAGTAACTTTGTTGCATGAGTGCTGAATGTCACACTTGTAAGCATGTCTATTTATTCTGTAATCAATAATGCCTGATTTAGTAAAAAATATATATATTTTTTAGGCATCTTTTAAGGCTGCTTGTATTAAAGCATTTGCCATATAAGAACTATGGCTCCTTTTGTTGAATTAAAAAAAAGGCTTTTGTATAAAATTATATTTACATATAACTAGGGCCGGGACTCGATTAAAACATTTTGACACCATTTTAAGAGCTGAAGAGACAGATAAAATAGGTTTATTTTAGGGCTGGGACTCGATTAAAAAAATAATCTAATTAATTAGAGGCTTTGTAATTAATTAATCGGAATTAATCGCATTTTAATCGCACATAAATATTTGACCTGAGAACAGTGAGAAGTCATTTTTTTCACATGGATTTTTAGTATACCATTGAATAATGACTGAATACATAAGCTTAAGCAACAAAAATATTGTTTATTTTTGTTCAAGTCCAATAGACTTTTTGCCTTTAAGTGTAGCATTAGCATATATAGAAATATAGTACATTTCATAAAATGCATTTATATGTATGAAAAGCGCTATATATATAAAGTTTGATTTGATTTGATACAAACACTTTCCATCGCTTGATAATTGGACGGAGCCATGAAACGTGAAACTTTGGGTGACAACCTGCTGCCTTCAGCCAGCACACTGAAAATTAGTCGTCTTCCAGCGCGACAATGACCCAAAACACACGGCCAAGGCAACAAAGGAGTGGCTCAAGAAAGAGCATATTAAGGTCATGGAGTGGCCTAGCCAGTCTCCGGACCTTAATCCTATAGAAAATCTGTGGAGGGAGCTGAAGCTTTGAGTTGCCAATCGACTACAGGTCCTCTCCAAGTCATTCAGGTTTTGAGGCAAAGAAAAGTGGACCAAAATCCCTCCTGAGATGTGCACAAACCTGGTGACCAACAACAAGAAACGTCTGACCTCTGTCCTTGCCAGCAAGGGTTTCTACACCAAGTACTAAGCCATGTTGTGTTAGGGGATCAAATACTTATTTCATTCAATTAAATTAATATAAATGTATGAATTTAGGGTTGTCTAAAGTATCGATACTAAAACATTGTATCCGGATACGATACTCATTTTCAAAAGTATCGATACCCCCCGACCTTTCGTTTCAGGCTGACGTTGATATTACGTTAATTGACACAGTGTCAGTGACTGAAAAGTGTTATTTTCTCTCTTGAAGTCCCAGAATGAAGCAGAGAAAAGGCGACTTATCAAGCTTGCCTAATATTGAGCACAGCATACAACCCATATTGTTCTAATTGTTACTGTTTATTGTATTGTTTTTTTTTGCATTACCTCAGACCTGAAGCTTGTTATCATAGTTGCAGTTTCTTTTTGCACAACTGTTTTTTATTATAAATATTTAACCTGTGGTTCTGTTAATTTTAACATTTTGCATTTTTTTTGTTAATAATTTTGGGGTCTTTGTTTTTATCCTTGTGGTATTGAAAATGGTATCGAGTATCGAATATATTTAGAGTATCTGTATCAAGTTGAAAATTTTAGTATCATATATGAATTTTATATAATGTGATTTTCTGTATTTTTTTATATTCTATCTGTCACTGTTAATATAAACCTACCATTAAAATTATAGACTGTTCATTTATTTGTGAGTGGAACAATTTAGCTAAAATCACAAACTCAATCAAATAATTATTTCCCTCACTCTAAACTGGACCAAACAATTTAGATTGTTTGGCTTTCTGGTGTAGTGGATGCCTGGAACATCTACATTATTGAAAACACAAGCAGGTGCAGCAAATGCTATCACATTTCAGCTGTTTCGATTCAGGAAAACAACATAAAACTACTGAATAAAGGACTGGCAGGCAATAGGAAGAGCAAAGGGAAGGAGAAAGCAGGAGAGGTAAAGTGAGACATTGAAGAGAAGAGGTGAAGGCAGGAAGAAAAACCAAGGGAAAGGATGAAGAGAGGGGGAAGCAGAAAGAGACAGAAAGATGGAGGACGTGGACACGAGCCTGTGTTGAGGCAGCAGTGTTTGTGCTGATGGAGGCAAACAAGATTTTCAAGCTTGTCGTTCCTGTCTATCACCACTCTGTTTCAGCCCATTTCCTCCATATCTATATCCAGTAAATCCGCCAATCCACCGCTCGAGGCCTGTTACAGTCCGATCTGTGCGGCTTCTTTTCCTGGAAACTTACATGAACTCTTTATGATCCAGAAATGAAATGTTGGGCAAAAAGGAAATGGAAATAAACTAGGGCCAGGACTTTAACGCGTTAATTAAGATTAATTAATTACATAAAAATTAATGCGTTAAAAAAATGTACGCATTTTGATCGCACTTATTTTTGCACCGCGGAACGTTTCTCACTGGATGAGTTTCAGGCGGACCGATTATACTGGAGCACCAACTAGCATTGATGAGTTGAGACAACAACAAACCACAGTGAACATGAAGGGTTGGCCCCGTGGATGATGGGACATTTAGTTACTAAAAACCAACGGATGGAAGCGTTTATAAGAGCATGGTTGTGTTTCTAGGCAACAAGGAATTCACATATCACCGCAGCACATCCAGCCTCAAGTATCACCTCAATGCTAAACATACAGCAGCTAGCGGCTAGTGTGCTAGCTAGCGTGGATTGTGTTTTACTTTAAAAAAACAAAGTATTCTAGTTTACAGAAGGTCTACCTACCTATAGGCTACCTGGATTTATGAAATGTACTATATTTCTAAATATGCTATTGCTACACTTAATGGCAAACATTGCACTGGTCTGCTGGACTTGAACAAAAATAAACAATATTTTTGTTGCTTAAGCTTATGTATTCAGTCATTATCCAATGGTATACTAAAAATCCATGTGAAAAAAATTACATCTCACTGTTCTCAGGTCAAATATTTATATGCGATTAAAATGCGATTAATTTCGATTAATTAATTAATTACAAAGCCTCTAATTAATTAGATTAATTTTTTTAATCGAGTCCCAGCCCTAAAATAAACCTATTTTATCTGTCTCTTCAGCTCTTAAAATGGTGTCAGTAACTGTGACAGTAGAATTAACCTTAGTTTTTCCTCATTAAAACAAATGACCAATAATGAGAAACATCTAGTCCAAGTGATTATATACCCCAGTGAAGCTGTTCTCATTCATATCAGTGAGCAATTAATTACATATAATGTAATATAATACATACAATCACATTTTTTCAAAGAGAAAACTAAACAGTTTGTCTGATCTATTTATCTTTTTTTTCCAGCTTGTAAATTGTAATCTTATAGAACAGTGTACAATCCGAAGCGATAATTTTTTTTATCTGCTTCTTCTTCTCCGACAGAATCATTAATGTAAAAACATTTTTATTATTGTTTATGTCGTTTTTGAAATGATAATAGCTTGCTACATTTGTCTTTTAATAAAAAAAAAATGTATGCCCATGGCATCGAAAATGGTATTGAATTAGGGATGGGCGTTTATATATATATTATATATATATATATATACACAGTACTATGCAAAAGCCTGTTTTGTTAACGGACGCTTTTATTTTGAAAGGACGAAAAGAGGCCTGATCCTGTCATTGGTAAAACTAACTCAACTGAGATTAAACTGTAAAGATAATTTCAAGGAGTTCAGTGTTTTAGTTTTAGCCCCCAAAGAGGCATGAGGTTAGTTTTCACAGTAATCTTGCACATTTAAGTGTGTTTTGTGTTTAAATTACAGTAAGCTAGTTTTGCTCAAATTAATACTCTTGTATTTCTGTGTGTTTTATAATTGTTATCGCAACTTTCAGTTTACAAACTGAATCTTTATCCAACTTAATTCTACGCTCGGCCAGTTCAGTACTGATACGCAGTTACAGATAAAATTTAAAAATACAGAGATCGATTAAAATTCCAAGTTGCTAACGACCATTAATCGATCATCGATTAATTATTCTCATCCCTAGATTGAATATTAGTGGGGCGGATTAGCTGAACAATCGTTCACTTTGTGATAAAAGCATGAAATTTGGTAGATGTGTTGGTGAATATGTTTCAAACAAATCTGGATATTGGGCCACCTCAAAAGCGCCCCCTAGTGGCCGTGGCAGGCATTTGTTATACGAATAAATCAATGATGACTAAAAACTGCCCTTTTAATAATACCAACTGGTGATGAATTGTATATTGTTGGAAAGCCTGATTAGTCACCTTTACAACGAGGTACAGCTTGTAAGAATCGTGCATTCATGGAATGAGCAACGGGGCTAAACGTGTGGGTCGCACCCCCCACAAATGTGCATCCCCTGTGGGGCGGATTAGCTCAATAAATCACAAGAATTGCTTATTTTGTGATAGAAGCACACAATTTGGTGGATGTGTTGGTGGATATGTTTCAAACAAATCTGTAAATTAGGCCATCGCAAATTCGCCCCCTAGTGGCCATAGCAGTCATTTTCTTCTTTAAAATTACAAAAAATATTTAAATTATTTCTTAAAATATTTAAAAAATGTAAACTAAATATACAAACGTAAATTAAAAAATGTAAATACACATATTAAATTAACAAAAATCCAGTTAGACACTCTTTCAGTTATTTTTCCTGCCCCACCACAATCAGGCTAACCATCGAGCTAGCTAGCAAATGAGCTAGCTAGCATTTGCTTCCTGGGACAAGCAGTGCAGTGGACTGTCCATCAAGGTATGTCTAAATATTTTATTTCACCTGTTATAATTATGAATAAAATATGCTATGAACATCATAAAGGCTAAAGAGAAAAACGATCATCATGGGCCTTGGCCGAAAAGTAAATTAGCAAGATAGCAAAAATATGTACTTAAGCTAGCTAGTTAGCTTGGAACATGTATCAGTGGCTGTTGGGTGTGAAAGCTTAATAAGACACTGTTAAATTATGTCCTGTGGAATGTGGACATCCCTCTCTGCACACACACACACACACACACACACACACACACACTATATGTCATATGTCTCCTTTGCCCATGTGGTTCTTTTTTTCTTTTTTTTTAAATGTATTTTATAACTCCATCACAGTTAGTCAGGCGGCTTAGGACCAGATTTGAGAAGAAAGGGGACACGCCGGACAAAAGCACCAAAATTTTTCCACATGCTCTCTATCACCAAAGGTTTCAACTTTTGGTAGGAGCCACTTCATCAAGATTGAGGAGATGGCAGCCATATAAGCCATAAGTCATAAGTCAATGAGAACCAATATATCTTCAAAGCCACTTAGAAGGTCAATCTTGGTGTCAAAATATACATTTTCTGGGTCAAAGAATCATTTAAAGCTATTGAGAATATCACTGGATGACTCACTGTAAATAATTTGTTGATCAAGATCTGACATGAGATGAAAGCGTACCCTTGATTTTTTTGAGCAGTGTACATGGCAGCTAATCCACACTCTCCCGTGAACATTGATTCCAAACAGTTTCAACTCAGGATACCCTGCTGCAGCACTTGAAGCGAGTTGCCCAGTCTGAGTGAAAATGAACATATCTATTTGATCAAATAATCATCTAGTGATATTCTCAATAGCTTTAAATGATTCCTGGACCCAGAAAATGTATATTTTGACACCAAGATTGACCTTCTAAGTGGCTTGGAAGATATAGCATTTCTCATAGACTTTATATGGCTGCCATCACCGCAATCTTGATGAAGTGGCTCCTACTAAAAATTGAAACCTATAATGATAGAGAGTATGTGGAAAAAATGTGGTGCTTTTGTCCGGCGTGTCCCCTTTATTTGGCTAAGCCGCCTGACTAAGTCACACACCTCAGTACAAGGATTTTGCCAGAAAGAGTAACCTGCTACAAGTAACCCTAGTAGAATTTTTAAAATGTAGGATTTTTTTCTCTGTCTAAATGTGTTTTGTTTTTATTGTTGCAGGTCATACAATATTGAAAATTATTTTTTCTTTTTAAGGAGCAACAGAAGAATACAAGCCAAAGAGCAGGCTGTAGCCTGTGAATGGGAATATCAAGACCTAATAAAATGTTATACAAAGTTAATGTTCTTTTCTATTAGACTGTAATAAAGCTTTTGTCACTTTAACATGTCTCTAAATTATATTTGTGGTGCTGAAAACATGAAACAGCAGCTGTAGGGTAGGCAAAGCATTCCACGCCAGTAACCACCGGCGGCCATTTTTAAAAATGGCCGCTTTTAAATGGCCATTTTTAAAAATGGCCGCCACAGCCATCAGAATTTTTTTTTGCGATGGCCCAATATCCAGATTCATTAAACATGTATTCAGCAATGAGTGTACCAAATTTGATGCTTTTATCACAAAATGAACGATTGTTCAGTTAATCCACCCCACTACACAGGGGATGCACATTTTTTGGGGGTGCGACCCACACGTTTAGCCCCGTTGCTCATTCCATGAATGCGCGATCTTTACAAGCTGTACCTCGTTGTAAAGGTGACTAATCAGGCTTTCCAATAATATACAATTCATCACCAGTTGGTATTATTAAAAGGGCAGTTTTTATTCATCATTGATTTATTCGTATAACAAATGCCTGCCATGGCCACTAGGGGGCGCTTTTGAGGTGGCCCAATATCCAGATTTGTTTGAAACATATTCACCAACACATCTACCAAATTTCATGCTTTTATCACAAAGTGAACGATTGGTGTAAAATATTGAGCTAATCCGCCCCACTATATCAACATTTCTCAAGGTATTATATTGCAGTAGAAAGTCTGGGCCAGGAGAAAGAAAGCAAATACAGGAAGAAGGTCTTTTGTTCTGGACTAGTGAACATTTCTGTGAGGGAAGCACTGCTTTGCAATTCTCCAGCTCACTGCTAAACTACTACACTAGCTGCTACAATTTACATGTTCTTCTGCATCTCTCAATGTGAGATGCGGGAGCAGTTTAGCTCAAACTTGCCAAGGAAACCCGGTGACTGGGTCAGACCAGGGTCGGGTCACATTCCCACAACAAACTTCACAGCTTTTAAGAGGAAAATTCAAGCATTTTTCAAGCAGTTTCAAGGTATCTTTTAGACAGAACATTTTGTGGTCTCTCATTTTTACTTCTTCTAAAACTTGCATTACCTGTGGTGTACCGCAAGGTTCGATTTTAGGTCCGATTGTTATTCTCAATTTATATGTTCCCTTCTTGGACTCATTATACAGCACCATTATGTGTCTGTCCATTGTTACGCAGACAACGGGGCGGCTGTGGCTCAGTTGGGAGAGTTGGTTGGCCCCCAACCGAAGGGTTGGTGGTTCGATCCCTGACCATGGCAGCCTTCATGTCGAAGTATCCTTGAGCAAGATACTGAACCCCAAATTGCTCCCGATGTGCTGTGTTCATCGGTGTGTGAATGAATTCCCAATGGTGGCAGGTGGCACAGTGTAGGGTAGCCTCTGCCACCAGTATGAATGTGTGTGTGAAAGGGTGAATGAGCGCAGTCTGTAGTGTAAAGCGCTTTGAGTGGTCGCAAAGCGACTAGAAAAGCGCTATATAAGTGCAGGTCCATTTACCATTTACCATTTACAACTCACAGATATACCTTCCCCTGAGACCATCTGATCCTGGAAGCCTAGCTGCTATGTCCGACTGTCTTAAGGATATCAACCGTTGGATGGCCCAAAACTTCCTTCATCTCAATAACTTCAAATCTGAAATCATACTGTTCAGACCTCCACACACCATTAGTCACATTCAAAATCATCTCGGTCCACTATCCGCGAGTCACCTTCGACTCAAACCTTACTTTTGACGCACACTTCAGAAAAGTTGTCCAGTCCTGATTTTTCCATTTACGCTTGGAGATTTACGCCATCTCCAAAATCAAACCTATGCTGTTACCCTCTGACCTGGAAAAAGTCCTTAGATCCTCGGGTGGCGCCATTCTGACCGTGCCAAAGTCAAAACTGAAAACCAAAGTCCTCTCGACCAGATCGCCTCGAATTTGGAACGGGCTGCCCGAGAAGGTAAAGGTGCCCAGAGTCAGTAACTAATTTTAAATCAGTAAAACCCACTTTTAAAGGATTGCTTTTAGTAATGCTTTCTATTTTACTACTCCTTTTTACTTCTTCATTTTTTTTTAACTTTTGACTCCTTTTACCTTTTATTTTGTGTGTGTATGACAATGTCTTTTAGCCCTATGGCATCATTCTCCTTGTAATTAACTATAAAGTTATTATTATAAAAATGTACAGACTTTTTGAGACTTTATTATCTCATCGAGGCTAAATCTAGAGCAATAAATACAGATTGACACTTTGTGCATTTTACCAGCTGTATGTTGTGATACGAGTAGGGATCAGCGGGGGATGAAGGTGTACCTAGGGGGAAAACGCACTGTAGTCTCATTTAACAGGACCAAAATTGCTAAAAATGACAGAACTGGCAGAATAATCGATATGGAAAGTTGCAGCTCTGGTCAGACAGTAGGCTGAAGTTTAAATATCTACCAGGTGGAAACTGTAGGAATAAAGTATATATTCGGATTGGCTGAGTTTCTAAATTATGACCGGGTTACTTAAGGACAGGAAAGGTATGTGCAGAAGTTCAGAGTTCAGGAAAGGTATGTGGGGGGAGAAGCAGAATAAGGAGGGGGGACAGGATGTGAAGACCTCAGCAGACAACAAACACACACATACATTTTGAAAGGTCAGGGAGATGTTAAATCCCCAGATGCACGGTTAAGGGAACCGACAAGCATCACACAAAAATTGACCAATTGCTTTAAAAAGCCCACCCAAATGTACGGGGTGGGCCAAACCCAAGAAGAGGAATGTAAATGGTAAATGGACCTGCACTTCTATATCGCTTTTCTAGTCGCTTTGCGACCACTCAAAGCTCTTTACACTACAGACTGCGCTCATCCACCCTTCCACACACATTCATACTGGTGGCAGAGGCTCCCCTAAACAGTCCCACCTGCCACCATTGGGGATTCATTCACACACCGATGAATGCAGCATCAGGAGCAATTTGGGTTTCAGTATCTTGCTCAAGGACACTTCGACATGTAGACTGCGACGGTCAGGGATCGAACCACCAACCCTTCAGTTGGGGGCCAACCGACTCTACCAACTGAGCCACAGCCGCCCGAATGTGACATTTTTGTAATCACTCACTGTTTTGTGGTGCCATCAAGATCACATTGCAGAGTCCAGCGCTGAGCATTGCATTTGGCTATTATTCTTTCAATAAATGGTTAACCTTATTCATTTGTTCTGAGTGTTTTGTAAGACCAAGTTAAGGAAAAAGAGCCTGGGTGAGCGTTGGAGGCTTTAATAGCCCTGCTCTAACAAAACACGTTCTAACCCTAAAGAGTCTGAGGATCAGATTGTATCAGCCAGCTCAGCTTGTATCATCAATGGCTTTGTTCAGACTGATCAGACAGGGTGACAACAGTGTATTGTGATCCATGAATACCTACACCGAAGCTACACACAGTGCATTTTAATATGTATTCTGTTATACAACAGGTAGATTCAGCCAAGCACAGTCTGATCTGGTCAGATCTGGTTTGGCACACATTATGAACTGTGCTGTGACTCACTTCTCACCGGCTGCAACATCAGCTCGGCCATGTTTCTTCTCATCTGTGCACAGAACGGAGAGGCATTTATTTCTCTACTATAATAATGTGCTGAATGCACTGTAGTGCTTTAATATGTAACAATAACCTCTGCAGGCCCTCACAGTGATTATGGGCACTCTAGTGCTGCCAAGTCGTTGCATCACCATCACACACACACACATAATGAGAGCCCTCTTAGGTGTTACTGCATCTGTAGTCATCTGCCTCTTCACGACTCTGATTACATGACCTGCTGGGCCACACGCACACACAGACACGCACACACACAGACAGACAGACACACACACATACAGACAGACAGACAGACACACACAGACACATACAGACAGACAGACACATGCACACAGACACAAACACAGACAGACAGACAGACAGACAGACACACAGACATGCACACACAAAGAGAGACAGACAGACAGACAGACACACACACACACACACACACACAGACACACAGACACACAGACAGACACACACACACACACACACACAAACACGCACACACACAGACAGACAGACACACACACATACAGACAGACAGACAGACACACACAGACACACACAGACAGACAGACACATGCACACAGACACAGACAGACAGACAGACAGACAGACAGACAGACAGACAGACAGACAGACATAAAATAAATTGATAGAGGAAAAGCTGTGTGAGAGTCATACTGTTAAATGTAAAATGTGGCTTCAGAAAGATGTAAACCTCAATCAACAAGCAAAAAGCTTGTAAGCATTCAATCAATTTAACAATTTAAAACAAAAATAACAAAAATAAAGACTTGGATACAAACATCGATAAGTTGATGGGTTTATTCGTGACTTTTAAAACGCTATAAAGCTGCAGCTGCATTTTTGTCGTCCCACCCACAGGCAGCAGATGGAAAGAAAGAGCAGCCATGTGACACAGTGTTTGCAGAGACAGACAGACAGCTGAGGCCTGGCGGGGCAGGACCCGGGCCGGCCCGTGGAGAGATGGTAGAGGGGGGACACAATGAAATGCTATGGGATGACGGACAGCGTTGTCTGGCAACCTGCTGACACAGCACTGTCTCGTTACAACTTCCCAACGGGCTGCCAGCTCCGACATCAGACTCTCTGCCCCCATGAAATATGTGAGCAGGCTTACTGCTTCTTTTTGTATCAGAATATTTTTCTGATCCTAAGCTTGTCTGTGTTTAACGTGCTGCTAGACAAATGTGAGGATTTTCTGCTTTTCTCTGTTTCATTTCATTGTGTATATGAATATTGTTGGATTTTAGAATATTTGTTGAACAAAAGTAATTTGAGGGCATAGAAATCCACATTTTTTTTAAACACGTAGGAAAAAAAAGCATTGACAGTGAAGATTATCATTACCTGTAGCACAAAGTGGTTTTCAAGGCCTGCCCTATTTTAACATTTCCTTTCATTTATAATGGTGCACACCGCAACTACACACAAATCGCATGGCAGCTTTAGATTTGAAAAACTAACCACTCTGGTGGTAGCCTGGTCTCAAAGCTCTGAATGGACATCCATATCTCTGATTCTATTAATATTTTAACCACTGTAGGTCCGGTGTCGTGCACAATGATGGCTGTTTCCCCAGTTGGAAAAACAACCAACCCATTAGACCTTTACAATTAACACTTAAAAGAATAAAAAACACAGCGATAAAAGAGATTCTCCTAAGATTTAGTCTTTAATTCTCAAAAAAAGGGCTGACATGAGGAATGGTCAATGGTCATATGGTGATATGCAACTGCTCGTTAATGCAATTATCTAATCGACCAATCACATGGCAGCAACTCAATGCATTTAGGCATGTAGACAAGTTCAAAGCAAGCATCAGAATGGGGAAGAAAGGCGATTTAGGTGACTTTGAACTTTGCATGGTTCTTGGTGCCAGATGTGCTGGTTTGTATTTCACAAAGTGCTGATCTAACAACCAGCTGTAGGGCTTGATGGTGAAGTGGAAAACTGTAGTAAAAGTCTCATAGATGACGGCATAAACATTAATTATTAAGACTGTTGTAAATGAATCCATGCCTTATAACAAATCCATTAATCAACCAATTGTTTAAGCTGTACATACTGCTGAAAAAAGAACATCTCAGACTTATGTGCAAAGAGAAAAAAATAGCCGTACAGCATATATAAGTGGATTTTCTATTTCATAAAAATAAGACCAGTTGATAAATGCTTTTATCCAGAGTACCTGGCAGCAGCATGAGTGCATACATTATGCTGTTAGTGACCCAGCAGGTGTTTGAACCTCTGTAAGTGCCTTACTTTAACTGTTCCTCTCTGCTGCTTGTTTCTCGTTTCATCATCTGCTCACACCGTCGGATAAAAGCCCTCAGAATATAACTAAGTGGTGTAAAGACGCTTCCACATAACCTCTCCACATTGATCATTGCTGACCACCGCTCAATCAATATTTGCAACCATAAACTGTTTCCTGATAAACCAGAGAACATGATAACAAATCAAATCTCATGACGTGTTTATCTGCCATGTAGCTCGGAGCAGGAGAGCGGAAAAAGCATAAAAGCATCTGAATGGCTTCAATAGGGGAGAAAATGTTTCATTATACTGACAATTAATAGCGGTTTTTCTAGTCCTCAGATTGCAGGTTGAGGCTAAATGCATCTTGAGCCGATTGGTTCTCATGCTGAAACAATTAGTTGGTTAACAGAGAATTACCTGTTTAACAGATGCTCAAAATTCTACAATTCCCATTTAAAGGGTTCTTTTAAAAGAGGATTTTCTGCTTTTCTAGCTTTCATTTTGTTGAATGTTTTTGGGTTTTAGAGTAGAAATCTGCTTTTTTTGAAAATGATAGAAACTAAAAGATAAATAAACACGTAAAAAAAGAGCAATGACAATGAAGATTATCATTAGGTGTAGCACAAGGTATGCCCTAGATGAACATTTCCTTTCATTATAATGGTGCACACCCCAGTTGTGAAAAACAACCAACCAAATAGAGCTTCTACAGGAGCCAGAAAACCAGCTAAAAACCTTGAAATAAAGCAAGAGCTTGATATTCATTTTACAGTTGACAAACATAAAATTGAATTAAGCTTCTGTGTTGACATTAGTAAAACAAATATAAAAGAAAAAAAAATCCCCACACAAACAGAAAATGCAGACATGAACACAATGTCAGGCTGCTGAAAAAAGGGAAGAATTTAGTCTGGTTATCACTCTGATAAAGCTTCTCCAACAAATTAAACACAGTTCAATGTATTAAAGAGATTATAAAACCATTAATCTCTGAGAAAACAGGAAATCAGAGTTTAGACAAGTATTGTTTTTAACCCTCTGAACCCCAAGCAGCATATATATATATATATATATATATATATATATATATATATATATATATAATATTATATTATAGTATATAATATAATATAATATAATATAATATAATATAATATAATATATAACTATTCAGCACAACTATGGCTAGAAGTGGGAACAATTAAAAAATGTATTTTGTGCAGAATAACAGTTATAATGACATAATCATAGAGAAAGAAATTGAATTTCTCTGATTTTTTTTATTGGAATAAAATTGAATCTATATACATGGGTGCATACATTTTCCTTGAATATTTGTCATCTGTTTGTCTCAGGGAAATCATTCGTGGCTTCCCAGTTGTGCTGAGAAGTGTGGAATTTAAGGTTTTTAACAGGATCTGGTTAGTGCAAATGGTTTATTTTTGGCAACTTTTTAAATGAGACATTTGAAGAAATATCACAGATTACATGATCAAGGATCGCCAGAGTTGAAAAGTAGAAAATTTGAAGATAATGGCTATTTTGACATTTCGTTTCTACGATAAACTGTATTTTTGGCAATATTTTTTAAAACACATACTGGTCCAACATGCTTTTCTTTTTGGGGGTTCAAACAGAAGGGGTCACATGGTTGGTTTTTTGGTGCTAGTGATTATATCTAAACAGTATATTTTAATTGACTCTTAATTAGAATGTACAGTGAATCACAAAAACTGACAAACACCCCAGGTCTGAGGTCACGTACGCAGCAACATGATGAAGCATGCCAAACACAAACTGGCGCTGTCGAGGACCATATTGTGTCTCTTGGCTGGCACATTAAAATTTCAAGTATCTCCAGCGTGGCATGTTGCCTTGCATGGGAGCCAAACAGAGCATCTCTTATTGGGGTTACAAAAGCAATATTGTGCTGAATTATTCTAATGGATGTCTGTTGTGCCTTTGGGCATGATCTCATATGTAGGCTAAGTCAAAGCATTGCCAAAATGGGCCAGAATGTTTGCTGTAAACTGCCATAAACTAGGCCAAAATTAGGACCTCTCCTGCCTTTACCTCCTCTCGTTTCAGTTTTTGCAAAAACCTGATCACCCAACATCAGTGTTGGAGCTCACTAAAGCTTTTGTGGCTGAATGAGAGCAAATCCCTGCAGCTAGGTACTGAAATTTGGTGGAAAGACTGAAAGCGTGGAGCCTTTTTTTAGCAGCAGATCACTGTCTGCATGCTCAACTATCACATTTGGGTCCAATGGAGATATTAAGCAATGTGTTTATTGAGTGGTTCCAATATTTACCACCACTAACGGCAGTATCAGAAACATAATTAGCTTCTGAGCTGGTGTCTTTTATGAATATGGGCTTGTCTCCAGTTAGATTTCCCGTTTAATGACAAATGACCAGAATAAACCCCATCTTTGTCCCAGAGTGACGTCCCTTGTTCTTATTATTTGAGGCGGGGCCCAGACAGAATATGCTGCATTGTGTTGTTGCTGGGCTGGACCTGTTCCCAGTGGCCACCGCCATCTGACTTAAGATTCACTAAAACCTCAAATTTAAATCTCCCTCCCAGTTGGCCTTTTATCTCCATTAGCAGCTGGGATAAACCAGTAGACACCTTCTGATCTGAGAAGGGATTACGAGACAAATGGTGCCGATTGATTTGCATTCGGTGCCAAGAAAATTCCCCCTCTGCATTAGTAATCGCTTGATCAATCTGTGTTTCCAAAGTGTCTGCAGATATAAAGCAGTGGGTTAAATGAAAACAGTAGTGGTAGTCTCTTCGTGACATTCCTGCTGAATCCACAGTACAGCTGCAGATTTACTAAAGACATCATCTGTCTCTGCTCATCTCATGTTCTGCCACTAACATAATAACCTAAGTAGGCTAAGTAGCATAAGAGGCCTATATCTGTACAGTCGGCCCATTGTGCACACTTCATGGTCAATATCAGACACCCGGACTAACTCAACTAAGGCTCAACTAGAGATCTTTCAAAACTCATCTCAGCTCTTTTTTATGCTTCCTCTTGAGCAGGTTAGTCAACTCCCAAAATGTAATTACACAGCAGCTGCACAGGAGTCAAGTTTCCATTTAAATGTAACCGAATTTCCAGGAAAGTGGAATTTAATGTGGGTTTATATCCACTACTGTTAATCCTCTTTAACACATAGTTATCCCAGTAAATTACTGGGATAACCTTTCAGGCACCGTTAGTGATTTTCACTTTTCACACAAGCATTATATTCAGGAGAACGTACACCTTGCACCTTTTCACACATGCCATGGCGACGCCAGAACAGACAGACTTTTCAGCCTCAGACAGGAAGTCTTCTGTCTCATTATGCAACACTTGCGTAAAATCCCTGTTTTGTCGTACACTACAGTACCTACTCTAACTGTTCCAGACTGCTGAGGATCAATTTCACCCTCTGTTTGAAATGAGAGGTCTCTTATTTCTAAAGCTGTCTAGTCTTCCACCCATTATTTTTGAAAAAGGAGCTTGTTTTCAAACAAAAAAAACATGCTTTTTAGTTATCAAATCACCCGCAAAAGCGTTTTCATAAATGCTTAACTGTTGCAAAAAAAAAAAGTTGCAGATTCAATTACATCATCAGCCGAGATGATGCTGCTTTATTTTATAACCTAAAGTTGTTGTTTTTAGCCCCCAAATCACAGAATCATATACAGGCAGGGAAATTTACTGTACTCTCTCATGATTCGTTAAGTGATTGGTTGCCACAGACGTTGGACTGTATTGAGTCTGTTTAAACTTCTTCTTTAAACTTTACCTCTACCTCAACACAAATCAATGGAATTACTTGCATTTTTCACCACCTTATCTGACATAAATGTCGCCCAAGATTTAGGATGGTTGCATAAAAAGTCCATTTATATCAGAAAATTAAACACCAAATTAATCAATAAGGAAAATCCAGACATTATGATATTAATTAAAGTCAATTTGGTCTTTTGGCAAGAAGTGGGTTGCAATACAGCATAACAATAGCTGTGTTTCTGTTTTAAACAAACAGAGATCGCTAAGTGAACACCTCCTGTAGCAGCAGCACATACACACTGTACTGCTACAGAGCTATCTGTAGCTAACTGCCGCTAACGGCGGCTCTTCTGAACGAGCCGGTCTGCGTAAGAAGGAGTCGCTGGATTTGTCTCCAGTCGCTTTCTTGAAAAATAGTCGCTAAGGGGGTCTGAAAAGTCGCTTAATTCAGCAACAAAGTTGCTAAATTGGCAACACTGCTTTGCCGGCTTGCACAAATGGCGTGTGTTGTTGTCGTGTAGAGTACTACGGTACATCCCGCTTAGAGATCTATCCAATCAGTAACCAGGCTGTTTTCAGGGGAGAAAAAAGACCAGACAAAAGCCGGCTCCGGACTGCTCGTATTCAGATTAGGGGCGTTTCAACGAGTGAGACCGGCCTCATTCCGGGTATTGCCCAGTAGTGGAAACAGCCCTAATGGTATGCAAGACATACTTTCTCCAACTGATTACTTTGGAAAATAATAGCAAGCTTTTACATTTGCCAGCAGGAAGCTGGCAGGACTTTGCTGGTTTGTGTTTTTGCAGGATACAGGACTGAACTCTGATGGTTTTTAAACAAACGCTGTCCTCATTCCAGTGACTGGAGGAGCTGTCAGCTGCCATTAAACCAACCAACCACACCAACATGTTACTGCAGCCAAACACTACTTGCTCCTGTTGGCCGGGATACCCTGTTCTGTTCTGCCCTGCACCATCCTGCCGTTGATGGCCGTAGACTGTTCAGGCTGGAAAACAAATGTTTTCATTCAGCAGTCACAAAAGCAACTGAATACCAGAGTTTACTGGTCAAGTGGGTCCAGCCAGACAAACACTTTTTGGTTGCTGGCCAAAGTGGTGGGTAGAGCGTTCAACAAAAATCAACCATTACCTTAAAGTCAATCGAAATTTCTGTCGACACAGTTTAACATTTATTCAACAGTTCACATGTTGCTAAAGAAGTTTTCAGGGCAGGAAAATCACAATTAATTATTCAGAGTACAGGGTAGGACAGAAACTAAAATTCTTTCTAGTCTAAAAGTCTAAAAAATGTCATATAAAAGAAGAAAATACCTGTTTTTGAGACGCTTGATCAGAATGTAGGTGCTTTGACTTGATAAATGAGGATTTATTGATGTTGTTGATTAATTTTCCGGTAATTAACCTGTTGTTTCAGCACTTCAGCTGGTGGGCAGGCTATGTGTAAATGTCTAGGCTAGGAATTTTAGAAAGTTATACTGTAGGTATCCTATTTGAACATAGTAAGGTTACAGATAACTCTACAGTAGATGGAAAAAATATATTTTATAGATATTATGACTTGAAATTGTAATGTGGGAAAAATCTAAAAATGTGCACTACAGCCAGATTAGTACCAAATTTCCTCATGATTAATTAAGCTTTTTCCAAACTAACTCACTAAGAAGTTATTAAAAATATTTCCATATTTTGTAACACCTTCCAGGTGCAACCCTGCACTACCAACTGGCTGCTCCACTGATCCGTGGGAAAATATTCAGCTGGCTGGCAACAATATCAATATCATTCTAATCATTTCAGTTTTTCCAATTTCCATTTCCAACACTATTCCAAATTGGCTTATTGTGTGTGTTTTGACATGTTGACATGCTTTTGGTCATGCAGTGTACTTTAAATGGGATTTTGTTGTTTTGTCTTCAGACAAAAATCCTTGTGCATTCCTCAATTTTTTCCTTACTATAATTTTTTAATTTCTATGCTACAATCTGGGACGTGTCCCATCACATTTCACCCTCCGGACTCCTCACAGGGGGTGTCCTGCTCCACTGATCAAAGCCTCTCTCCGCTCTGGTTGTTTAACAAAGAAGAAAAAAGGCACTCGGACCAGAGCCGAGCCTCTACCGGACTTTCAACACCCCCACCACCGGACTACAGGAATGCACATAAGACCTTCCCCTCCTTCCTCTGCCTCCCCTACTCTCTTTCATAACCAAGTTCTCATTTGTTGCTTTAATTAGGCTGTACCTTGTTCGAGTCCACTGAGGCGAGAATTCTGGGGAAGCATGTGAAAGGGAAGAGGGAAGAGGGGGAGCGGTTTGAAGGTTACATCGTCAGTTTGGCCCACAGAACTATCTGGAGCAAGTGTCGGACATGGACGCCATGTTGGTGGTAAATACTACAGGAACTCTTTGCTGTTGTTTTCAACTTCCTGCCTGTCAGCCCTTCTGCTGATGTGCCTTTGAGCACAGCACTGAGGCCTAAACTTCAAACTTTCGGTGCCAAGCTGCTGAAACGCCAAATGGTGAATGTATGTGCAGTCATACATTGTCTACAGCTGCTGACCAGTGTGTCTTTGGGCCTTCATACACAATGATGTTTCAAAACAAAAGTGTGCTTCCGATGTGGTAACAGTTTGTGTTTGGCCTTTTCCTGTTTGAATGCAGAGATGGCCCATACAGATATGTTTTACCCAGTTTAATGTGGAGGAACTTGACTGGCCTCACACAAAAAAATGATCTTCAACTAATGATTATTTTCATTATTAATTAATCTTTCGATTATTTAAATGATTAATCTGATTAGTTGTTTCGTCAATAAAATGTTGAAAAATATCAATCAGTGTTTCCCAAACCACAAGATGACGTCATCAAATCTCTTGTTTTGTCCACAAACCAAAGAGATATTCAGTTTATTGTCATAAAGGAACAAAGGAACCAGAATTACTCACATTGAAGAAGCTGAAATCAGAGAATTTGGACTTATTGTCTTTAAAAAACTGCACAAGCCAATAATTCGATTATCAAAATAGTTGATGATTAATTTAATAACCGATAATTGTTCGATTAATCAAATAATTGTTGCAGCTCTAGATAGTATAGTACACCCATATTACAAATGACGTGTGCAAAAAAAACTGTATGCAATACATGAATTCATAAAAAGTTTTTTTTTTATAAAAAACCCAACATTTGCTTTCGCCCGCCATGTGGTCTGTGTAATATGACGTCAACTCTGCAACTCATGTATCAAAATGTGTTGTTCTGCCCTGAGGAGGCGTTCACATGAAATCGACAAACTCTGAAAAACTAATTTCAGATTATTCCAACGACACATGAACACAGCACATGAGTAAGGCGCTACATCGGGGCATCTCAGATTAGGGTTGTCAAAAGTATCGATACTCAAAAAAGTATCGATACTAAAACGTTGTATCCGGATACGATACTCATTTTCAAAAGTATCAATACCTAGCCAAGGAATGAACACTTAAGTTAAGTTACTTATTTTTTGATCAAGCTTGCCTAATATTGTGCACAGCATACAACCTCAAAATATTGTTCTAATTGTTATTGTTTATTGTATTTATATATTTTTTGCACTACCTCAGACCTGAAGCTTGTTACCACAGTTGCTGTTTCTTTTTGCACAACTGTTTTTTATTACAAATATTTAACCTGTGGTTCTGTTCATTTTTACATGTTGCATTTTTCTTGTTAATAAAAATATTTCTGTTAAATTCTGCGGTCTTTGTTTTTATCCTTGTGGTTACGAAAATGGTATTGAGTATTGAATATTTTCCTGAGTATCGGTATCGAGTTGAACATTTTAGTATCGTGACAACCTTATCTCAGATAAAAGGGTGAATAGGTGCAGCAGCCATGGGGAAAGTGAGAAAAATGTGGTTTTATTGAAAGATTAAAGCATGTTGGCATGTTCTAGTACAAAACAAAAGTATGAACCTGAAAATGAGAATAATAATTCACCTTTGAACTAGATAACAATTACTAAGTTGCATCAGCCGTTCTAGAGGTTTTGAAGTTGATGGCAGCTTGTGTTTCATCACATTCTCACAAACTCTTACCTAAATACAGCGAGGCGTTCTCCTTCTTCACGTTGTCGTCCAGGTAGGTGGGCCCCAGTGTGTAGATGGGCGTGGATCCCATGCCCACCAGGATCTGAGCGATAACGAACAGCGCCACGTATAGGTTGTGTTCGTTTCCTTCCTGGTCTCTGGGACAGGAAGTGATGTCGACGCGGTCCCTGCCGCTGGCATTGCTGTTCATGCACAGGCCCTCGTTGCCGGAGGACGAGTTCACCTCCTGGATCTGGTAGGCTGGCGAGATGAAGTGAGGTAAGGAGAAGAGGGCCGCGCCCACGGCGATGAAAACCCCGCCCACCGCGAGCCAGCGAGGCCTCTGACCACGCCCGCCGAAGTAGCTGATGAAGACGACCACCAAGAGGCTCCCTATGTCGAAACAGCTGACGAGGAGACCCGATTCTGAGCTCCTCAGGCTGTAGCGCTTCTCGATGGTGGTGATAACGCTGCTGAGGTAGCCTGACACCATGAGCGACTGGATGAACGTCAGATAGCACATGCAGAACAGGAAGCAGCGAGAGTCCTGCAGGATGACGCTCAGGTACTTCCTGCTGGGCAGACGGAACCGAGCCAGCCTGGAAGCAGAAAACCCAGGAGGCTTCCTTCTTGCCATGTTTTTACTCCTACGGATCTCAGTGTTCTCCATGTAAGAGCTCGGCCTGTTCAGCGCCGACTTCCCCGGCTTGGGCAGGTAGTTTGTTCTGGTCGGGGACTCGGCCTGAAAGGACTCGGTCTTGGCCGGGAGCTGGATAAACTCCGCACTCTCTTCCGCCGTAATGGATGCAGAACTAGCCAGTAAGGTTTCCTCTTGAGGCCCTTCCTCGTTCAAAATAGGCAAACTTTTAGATTTGAAGTCGGTGCCCGGCTCCTCCAGCTCGCTGGAGAACCCGTCCTCCTTCTGAAGGGACTCGGACAACTCTGCTTCCTCGTGGTCAGCCATTATTTCCAGTCACCTCTCTTTTAAGGGGTAAGAAGAATTAAAAAAAAAACGCCCCAGTTCCAAGCCTACATTCACAGTTCAGGGGCTGCTGCCCATTACATTTATTATTAATAGGTACATCTACTCCCACAAATACAGTCTGGCTTGCAGAGTGGCCCAAAAAAAGCAACAACGTCAACCAAAGGGAGAGCAGACTCACAGCTTCTGCTTATCTGCAGCCTCTGTTTATCTGGTCATGCACGCTTGCCTCCAGTCACCATCTAATCTGGAGGTGGAGACCACTCAGGCCTTCTCGGCTCGACCAGTGGAGCTCCAGAGCCAGGGCTCCCTGCAGATGCACAACATTTCCACTCGATGGCTTCTCTCAGCAGGACTATGCTGTGGCTGCTGCTGCTCCACGGCCGGCAGGGACGAGATGAACTTGCAGAGGAGCATGCGCCGCATCCCTGACACCCCTGCCAATAAAGATCACACAGTCACAATGTCACTTCTCTCGGTACATTAGGGTGATGGAGCCCCTCTTCTCCTCCTAACTCCTCCTCTCCAAGTCAAGGGCATCACCCCCCCTCCTCCACCCCCTCCCGATGTTATCACCGCACCAGCTGTCCTCCCAGCGGGCGAGCGAGCCGGTCATTTAGCGATTATATTTCAGTGTAAATCCCTGGAGATTTGAGTGAAAAATTAAAAAATAGACAACTGAAGAAGAGCCGAGGAGAAAAACGAGAAGTGTGGTGACGGGCTGGCGGATAATACCGCTGCTCAGAAACACCGCAGTGCTCAGCTGCGAGCAGTCGCTGTTTTGAAAACAACTGCGTCAAGCTGCAGTTAACGACACACAAACCGGAAGTGTACGCTTCAGAATAAAAGTAATTGTACTTTGACGTGTACAACATTGGAGCACCAATAGTTCAGAGTATCCTTTATGTGCTGAATCACCTAATATATATATATATATATATATATATATAATATTAGAAATGCGATAAAACGATAGAATACTTTGCGGTACATTTAAAATAAATGTATAATTGTCTAATTTTGGATTGTTTTACGAGCAACCGTACCATTATCCCGACATATGCCTTCAAAGTACAGTAGCATTAACGATACAAGGCGAAATATGAGGAGAAATTGTCGCCGAATGCCATAAAACATAACATAACATAACATAAATTTAAGAGTTTATCTGTAACAGGTAATGTAACCTAAATACCTGGTCTAACGTTTACAAATACCTGAATCGGTGGTGTCTACTAATACAAGTGGCCTGTGTTATATTCACCAACGGTTATTTTGACAACTGTACAGTTTAACTAATGTCCACTTTAGCTTGTAGCTAACGTTAGCTAACTACCTAGACCATAAATGGTCAACATTTGCTGATAAATAAATGGAAAATAGCTACATAATATGTGCCGAATTAGATTAGACAAAGATAGAACAAAATCATGCCTTTCGTTGTGTTGTGTTAAATGTTACAGTAAGTCAAAATTAGTCAACTGACGTTATTTTTAATGCCATAGCGGAACGTTCGTCGATGTTTTATTTTGAAAATAGAACAGGAAGCTCTTCTTTGCTCCGCGGCTAACGGTCCCGGCTAGCCGCACAGCTAGCGGCTAACGGTCCCAGCCATAGACATGTATATGCATGTATATTTGTCTATGGTCCCAGCTAGCCGCACAGCTAGTGGCTAACCCGCAGAGGTAACGTTCACTGATGGATAACACAAACAACGACAAAAGCGACACAGCGCTTCACTAACCTGGCACTCGGAAGCGGCGACGCGGTCCTTTACACATTCATGTCCCAGTTACACCTCACGCCCTGATCGGACAGCCGGTTAAAACCGGACAAAAAACAAGTCGGTATTAAAAATCTCACCTACAAAACATCTTCTCAGTGAGCTGCGTCAAGCCGCAGGAGTTAGCCAGAAGACGCCGGACACCTCCAAAATAAAAGCATAATTAGTGTCACTCAAGAAAAGAGGCAGTATCTTTTCATTCGGGCACATTTATTTCTGTAACACCATTACAAATTACAAACACACACACACACACACAGTAGTAGTAGTAATAATAATAATAATAATAATAATAATAATAATAAAAATAATACAATTTCTACCCAAAGTCTGTGACCATTCAGAAGGTCAAAATGTAATTTTAACAATTATTTAAAAAACAAAACAATACTCATAATAAAATAAAGAAATAAAAACTTTATTCATGTTTGTTGCTGTTAAACACACAGCATTGTGGACACACCACATATTACAACCATGTGATATTGTTATTTGAGATATTTATGTGCTGCAATTTCTATTTGTATATCTCTGCCAATTACGCTGCTGTGGACATACAATACATGGAAAAAACAGTACCTGAAAATGACACAGTCATAGAACTGTTGAACATGTTGTGCTGCTCTAACAGCTTCCACTCTTCTGCTTTCAGTGTTTCTGACAGATGTTTGTACCTGCTGCAGATTTGATCCCATTCAGACACAAGAGCATCAGAGAAGTTCAACACTGATGTTGGTGATCAGGTCTGAGTCACAGTCAGTGTTGCAGTTTATTAAATACATTAAATGTCAGTTAAGCACACCTGAGCATACAGTATGTTAGTTAGTGGAATAAACATGTAAAGAGGGACCTCTGGTGGAGAACTTAGTAACTGTGAGTAGTTGACAGGGAGCAAGAAGCAAGATTAATGTTCAATAGAAGCCACATTAGATATTAAACCAATGGTTATCAGCATATAGTTGATGCCACATCAGTAGCCATTTTAAAAAACAGATAAAAAACCTTTTTTCAACAGCATTCGGTTGAACTGTGCGCATGTGTGAGTAAGTAAGTGTGTATGTGGTGAATATGGCATTGCTTGTCTACCTGCACTCTTCAATTAATTTGTAATTGATTTTTATAATTGTTTTTATAATTTATGTGAAAAAATATATATAATTGTATGTTTGTTTTTCTTTTGTTTTGTTTTGTTTTTTAACTGTAATTATGTATATCCACTGTGAAGCACATTGAGTCTGCCTTGTGCATGAAATGCACTCTATAAACAAAGTTGAATTGAACTGAATATAGTTTATAATTTAAGCTTCCCCTCTATACGCTTTATATTGTTGATAAAAGGTAAATGTTTACATTTCTTTCAAATTTTTGACTATTCAAAAAAAATTTTATTTTTAAAAGTAGTAAAGTACTTAATATTTTAGATGCAAAATGCTTATAAAATATGAAATATATAAATATATATATAATAAATAAGCTGCCCTGCCACCGACTCTGGATCCCCATCAATTTGCATATCAAGCCAATAGGCAGACGACGCCATCTCCACGACCCTTCACTCTGTTCTGCGCCACCTGGAGCTGCAGGGACATATGCACGGCTACTGTTTGAGGACTACAGTTCTGCCTTTAATGCATCCTCACTAGCAGGTTGTTCTCCAAGATGTCCTGTCTGGGTATACCACTCAACCTCTGCCTTTAGATTAACCCTCTGGGGTCTCAGCCTGTTTTGGCCGTTTTTGAATACTTTTTATTTTGCCCTTCATGTACCATATAAAAATGTTTACTATACCCATATTTGGTATCCATTTTTTCTTCACCTATATGACTTGACAATTATTTTTTCACTTTAACCTACTTTATCAACATATTGAGCCCAAAAATACACAAAAATCATGAAATCCGAGTTGGAAAATTATACTATTTACTACAATAAAAACCACAATGCAAATATGAACAACAAAAAGGTAAAAATTTGAATATGATGAAACTATTTCCAAAAAAGTCCCATAAAAACATGTATATGTATAGGCGTTTTTTTCCTTGTTAGCTGCAACTCTTCAAAAACAAACTATGTACAAAATTACACAGAGAGCTACACCAACGCTCAAATATTTTTGTACTATCAAATCATATCTTTGGTTTTACATGACCTAGGAATGTCAATGTTGAATGTTTTTTTCTTTAAAAAAGCGTGAAAATGACCCCTGTATACATACACACACACACACACACTCATATATATATATATATATATATATATATATATATATATAGATACTTCTACTTTAACATTATTTTGAATGTGGGACTTTGAATGTATTTTTTTATTGACTATTTATAATGTTTTTAAACTTCTGAGTCCAGTGTGAGAGTGCATTGAATTTCGTTGTATTCCTATGCAATGACAAATAAATCTAATCTAATCTAAACTCCCGTCAGTAGACAATAAAATAACAGTAACATACTGTATGAGTAATTCCAAATTCATGTTGCACTATATGTTTTATATTGCCTGGAGTGTGCAAAATGTTATTTTGTAAAGAAAAACTTGAAAAATATTATCAATAAAAAAGAGAGACCTGGAAGGAGACCTGCAGCAGTTGACACATAAAGTCGACCATCAGTTGCAGGTTTTACGCTTGTCAATAAGTCAGATTATTCCTCATAAACTGCAAAATTTTAGTTTGAAACAGAGTGACTTTCAGCTTTCTGCTGTAATTAAGATCCTTCTTATCGACTTCGTTCTGCGTTCTGGAAGATAAGTTATCTAAATGCCTGCCAGGACCTGATAGGGTGCATAATAATTTTTATTGCCAGCTGCAGTGCTGAGCATATCAACAAGTCACTAACAGCTAAAGCTCTAAATTTTGGGTCTGAAAGGTTTCATTTTTAGGATTAAATGTCTACTGCCTATATACTCTTCATAGTCTAGACGGAATTGTCCAAAAAGTGAAAGTGAGGAGCATTTATGGGTACAAGTCAGGAACTGGCCTACATCACTTATTTCAAGGGTGCTGAATCAAAAAAAAATTGTTCCCAAGCGAAATTTTGAGTTTTTGACCTTCTAATTTGCATATCAATATGGCGGCCGTTGGTCATTGAACCATTTTCCTCAAGTTTTTTTTGAAAGTAGCCAATCAAAGATGAGGAAATTAAGTTTCTGGATCTATAGTCTAGGGTCAGAGCAAGAATATAGTGGAGGCTCAGTGTCTTTTTTATTTAAATGCAAAATACCAACTTTTAAGGTTAAATTAAGCATTATTTGTGTCATTTTTTTAAGGCCGACATAAATATTCAATCAATATCACTTTTAAATGTTTCAGTTGGGATTTTGCATATATATATACAGTTGAAACCAGAAGTTTACATACACTATATAAAAAGACACATATGCTTTTTTTCTCACTGTCTGACATGAAATCAGATCTGTCTTTTTTATGTTTCTTTTGGAGTAATGGCTTCTTCCTGGCAGAGTGGCCTTTCAGCCCATGTCGGTACAGTACTCGTTTCACTCTGGATAATAACACACTCTTACCAGCTTCAGCCAGCATCTTCACAAGGTCTTTAGCTTTTGTTCTTGGGTTGATATGCACATTTTGGACCAAAGCACGTTCATCTCTGGGACACAGAGCCCGTCTCCTTCCTGAGCGCTATGATGGCTGGACATTCCCATGGTGTTTATACTTGGGTATAATTATTTGAACAGATGAATATGGCACCTTCAGGCATCTGGAAATTGCACCCAAGGATGAACCAGACTTGTGCAAGTTGTCCACAATTATCTTCCTGGTATCCTGGTTGATTTCTTTTGACTTTCCCATGATGTTACACAAAGAAGCAGTGTGTTTCAGGTGTGCCATAAAATACATCCACAGGTGTGTCTCGAATTAACTCTAATGTTGTCAATAAACCTATCAGAAGCTTCCAAAGACATGCCAGCATCATCTGGGCTTTCCCAAATTGTTTCAAGGCATAATCATGTTAGTGTATGTAAATTTCTGACTTTGAAGAAAGTAATAAAAAATTGTCTAAAAAAACCCTTCTCTCATTATTTTGGCATTTAGCAAATAGAAATAATTTTGGTAATCCTAACGGACCTAAAACAGGAAAAGTGATTATCTGATTTCATGTCAGACAGTGAGAAAAAAGGCATATGTGTCTTTTTATATAGTGTATGTAAACTTCTGGTTTCAACTGTACATAAAAAAGACACTGAGCCTCCACTATATCCTTGCTCTGACCCTAGACTACAGATCCAGAAACTTAATTTCCTCATCCTCACAAAAAAATAAGGGGGGAAAATGGTCCAATGACAGTGCAAGGGCAATGCATGGGCAATTTGGTGGCCATTTGATACAAATTAGAAGCTCAAAAAATCAAAATTTCGCTTGGGAACCATTTTTTTGGGGACTCAGCACCCTTGAAATAAGTAAAGTAGGCCGGTTCCTGACTTGTACCCATAAATGCTCCTCACTTCTTATAGAAGGCCTTTTTTCTGAAATCCGTCTAGACTGTCATACATATATTCATTTCACCAGCACTATGTTTCATAGATATGTTCAATAAAGACATGAAATATATAATTGTTTGTGTAATATTAGGTTAGGTACATCAGGTTTTCTCTATTCAGGACTTAGGTGCAGATCAGATCACATTTTTTCACAAATTATGCAGAAAACCAGGTTAATTCAAAGAGTTCACATATTTATTCTTGTCTTTGTCGGTTTAAGTTTAGCTGCCATTAAAATATAGCTTCTCCTTTTTTTTAATAAAACACTTTTTGCATTTGAACCTTAACTTTCTTTTCTAAAGTAAGTGTAAACTGAGCCTAAATAAAAGCTGTGAAACAGTTAAATGTCTCAGTGGCAAAGAAACAAAAAGGAAACTGTGTTTAGAAAAGTAAAAAAGCAACAGAAAATATAGTTAGTCGTTTGAAAAAACATGAGAAAACTATTGTAAAAAAAAAAAAAAGAAAAAAAAGGAAATAAAAAAGAAAAATGTTTTTACGGTAAAAAACAAACGAACAAACAAAAAAAAAAACAGGCAGCTGTGGTTGCCAGTAGAACTTTTTTTAATATTACAGCAAAAAGATATTGGCACTGTTGATTTCACGTTTAAGATTGCCATTTTATTTCATTTTTTACTGTATAAATAAAAAGTTTTTTCCATCAAAAGAAACACTGTTTCGCCATGTAACTGACAAGAAAATACTTCATTAATGAAAACGTATAAATTAACGATTTTACCATTAAATGTTACAGTATATAGTATTTTGTTAGAGATATGGTGTTTAGTACATTTAACAGTTAGAAAAAGTATTTTTTACAAAAGATAAATGCAAAAATTACAGCGATGCTTGTATATATATATTACATTAAATACATCTTACAGTGTATTTTACAGTGCAGTAATGTATTTTTCAAAAACAAAACTGTAAAAAATATTGTTTTGGCCAATATATACTTGTATGGTGTTTCATTGTTACTGAAACTGAATTAACTCATTTATCATTTTACGGCCTTTTACTGTCATGGTTTAGCAGTTTTTCACTGTAAAATCTACAGACATTTTTTACAGTGTATCTTTATTATATGTGTGCATGCAAAAGTAAACTGAGTTCATGTGTCAATGAAATAACAGGAAGCTATTGTCCATTTTTTGCATGCATATCTCTTCAATATCAAATGATCAGGGGAAAAATGACACCTGAGCAAAATCTGACAATTGCAAAAATGAAGATTCTGTTCGAATCTTTGTTTGCACCCAATGAACTCAACAGTTTCCTCTTGCTGCCACCTGGAGGCGCCAGAGCTCCATGTCTCCTTTAATGCAGCTTTAACCCATAAGAACCCAGACCCAGTTATCCATAAAGGAAAGTTATGGGGGATATATCACAGACCAGAACATATTTATGATGTGGGGTTTTTTTGGTCATTCTGTGTCTTTTTTTAGTAATTTTGTGTGTGTGTGTGTGGGGGGGGGGGGGGGGGGGGTTGGGGGGTTTGTGTCATTTTTAAGTAATTTAGTTTTTTTCTGTCGTTTTGTGTCTTTTTTTGGTCATTTTGTGTCTTTTTTTAAGTAATTTAGTGTTTTTTCAGTCATTTTGTGTCTTTTTTGGTCATTTTGTGTCTTTTTTTAAGTAATTTAGTGTTTTTTCAGTCATTTTGTGTCTTTTTTGGTCATTCTGTGTCTTTTTTAGTAATTTTGTGGGGGGTTTTGTGTCATTTTGAAGTAATTTAGTTTTTTTCTGTCATTTTGTGTCTTTTTTTGGTCATTTTGTGTCTTTTTTAAGTAAATTAGTGTTTTTTCTGTCATTTTGTGTCTCTTTTTTAGTAATTTAGTGTCTTTTTTGTGTCTTTTTTAAGTAATTTAGTTTTTTTCTGTCATTTTGTGTCCTTTTTTTGGTCATTTTGTGTCTTTTTTAAGTAATTTAGTGTTTTTTCAGTTATTTTGTGTCTTTTTTGGTCATTTTGTGTCTCTTTTTTAGTAATTTAGTGTCTTTTTTGTGTCTTTTTTAAGTCATTTAGTTTTTTTTCAGTCATTTTGTGTCTTTTTTGGTCATTTTGTGTCTTTTTTTAAGTAATTTAGTGTTTTTTCAGTCATTTTGTGTCTTTTTTGGTCATTCTGTGTCTTTTTTAGTAATTTTGTGGGGGGTTTTGTGTCATTTTGAAGTAATTTAGTTTTTTTCTGTCATTTTGTGTCTTTTTTTGGTCATTTTGTGTCTTTTTTAAGTAAATTAGTGTTTTTTCTGTCATTTTGTGTCTCTTTTTTAGTAATTTAGTGTCTTTTTTGTGTCTTTTTTAAGTAATTTAGTTTTTTTCTGTCATTTTGTGTCCTTTTTTTGGTCATTTTGTGTCTTTTTTAAGTAATTTAGTGTTTTTTCAGTTATTTTGTGTCTTTTTTGGTCATTTTGTGTCTCTTTTTTAGTAATTTAGTGTCTTTTTTGTGTCTTTTTTAAGTCATTTAGTTTTTTTCTGTCATTTTGTGTCCTTTTTCTTTAGTAATTTTGTGTCTTTTTTGGTCATTTTGTTACTTTTCAAGTCATTTTGTCTGTCTTTTTTGTGTCTTTTTTAAGTAATTTAGATTTTTTGGTCATTTTGATACTGCCTCCAGCGGCCCCCATGTCATTTGAGTTTGAGACCCCTGTTCTAGAATATTTAAAGTGTTTGTTACATGGGTGTCACCGTGGGTTCTTATGGGTTAAGGGGCTTATTAAGGTTAATGCTGCAATACAAAAGTCATGACACAGAAGGCAAAACAGTAACAGTAAGAGTAACAGATCAAATGTACTTGATTAATAAACCATTCTTAATCCCTGGCCTCTTAAAGCCTTTGTAGAAAATAGATCAATATATACATGGTAGTGTCGCATCTTGCACCAAAATCCATATTTGGTCAACTATAAAGAGTCAAATCGGAACACACAGAGTTGATACACATCTAATTAAATTCCGTGTGACTTATTCTTTCTGTGGGTATCAATACCGAATAAACAGATATTGAATAGAGTTGTTTAGAAATGTTTTTTTTTTTTAAGTTATGAATGAGTGCAGAACTTTCCTGAGATTTATCACGTTTTTAGGTTCAAATCAAATCAAATCAAATAGTCTTTATTGTCATTATATAGTTCACTATACAAAGAAATTGAAAGTGCCACTGCATAAGGTGCATAGTTATGACAATCATAACACAAAACAACATGAGTAAAAATATTTAAAAATACCGAGCTAAACAATTTTTTTTTTTTGAGCTAAACAATTGTAATAATTACATTACATTACATGTCATTTAGCAGACGCTTTTGTCCAAAACGACTTACAATAAGTATATATATATATATATATATATATATATATATATATAAGTATACAATAAGTATAGATATATACACTGTAAAAAATAATCTGTTTAATTTACGGTTAAATACCGGCAGCTGTGTTTGCCAGAACAGAAGAAATTACAGTGAGTGGGTTTTCTATTCGAAAATTTAAATGTAAATATCAGCAAAAACTGTGATTTAGTCTGAATAATCCCGTTATTTTTAGGGTAACTGTGTCATTCATTCACACATCATGGTATTTCTCCATTAATTTTGCATGAAATGTTATATTTTTACAGCAAAACTGTGTGTTTCCTACAGTTTTTGACGGAAAAAAGTAAAAGTTTTTTGCTATTCTTTGATTTACGGTAATTAAAAGTGTCTCCCATGGTGATATACAATTTTTGATTTTACGCCCTTTTTCTAATGTAATTTGACTGTTTTACTGTAATTTCTACAAACATTTTTTACAGTGTATATCATTTTCTACAGAATTTTTGCAGAAAATTAGAAGTATTTTTCCTTTTAATACTTACAGCACTGTACATTGAGCTAATTTTTCTGTACTTCTACTTTAACATGATTTTGAATGCGGGAGTTATCTTTACAATGTTGTTTTGGTACTTTTTCTTAACTAAAGTACATGATAAATAAGTATAAAAATAAATAAATGGTTACTGAAAATGCTACAATTTATAGATGAGGTAGATTGAATGTTTTGCACATATCAATTGTATTACACATGTCCGTTTTATTGCACCTTTTAATTAATTTATCCTGTGTGTTTCTTTAGAATCAAAGTAATCCAGTAAGAAATTGCAATGATAAACTACTAATAGATAATTAGGCAACTTTTAATCATGCCAATTTGCCAAAATGTCAATAAAAACAGGCAATAACAGTTGCAACCTGACTAACAACCCTATGCTAACAACACATTTCCTCTTTACGGCTTCACCCGGTGCATTATGGGAACAGTAGTTCCAACATTTTGAGCATGATTATCCCCAAAACAAAAGTGAGACAAAGAATAAAAAAAGGACTGGCAAAATCCATGAATATTGACTTGTTTAATGCTGCACTCATAATAATTTTGACACATAGTAACTTTTCAGATTAAGATTTTACTGATAAAGTTCAAACGTGACAAAACAAGTTTTATATGTTTGACCCTTCACAAAAAGTCTCCAAAGAGACATTTTAATCTCTGGACTTCTCAAACTGTTTTATTGAGATTATTATTTTGGTCCAAATAGGTAAAATAACCAAATATTAACCAAATATGCACATATTAGATAAAAGTTAATAGAAGTTGATACATATTCAAGGAGCAGAAATTAGTTTTTTCTCTTTCCCCCCCATAAATCATGACTTCGACTATCTATCTATCTATCTATCTATCTATCTATCTATCTATCTATCTATCTATCTATCTATCTATCTATGTATATATATATATATATATATATATATCATTTTCTACAGAATTTTTGCAGAAAATTAGAAGTATTTTTCCTTTTAATACTCACAGCACTGTACATTGAGCTAATTTTTCTGTACTTCTACTTTAACATTATTTTGAATGCGGGAGTTATCTTTACAATGTTGTTTTGGTACTTTTCCTTAACTAAAGTACATGAAGGATATAATATATGATTATTGTTGCATAAATAAAATCTCAGCATCAGTAGTTCAGTAAAACATTATTGTTATTCCAAGCTCTGTCATATCCTTTATCATCATACTACATTTATAAACCATCCAACTAAAAATAAACCTTATTAAAACTGACAGTAATAAACCTGATTAACATATAATTAGTTATGTGATACTGGAGTGTAGTGCTGGGACATAAAAACTTATCAGTACAGTACAGTCAGTCATTTGGAAGACGTGATATGATCTGCCAGTCTGTCAGGAAAGAAACCACCGGTTAATATTTAATCAGCAATTTGGTTTCGCCTTTCAAATATTCATGAAATCTAATCAAGTTAATCGTGGCGTGATCGTTATTTCACAGCGTAATGAAACTCCCCGCCACTTCACTCAGGCGTGACCAGGGTGGCTGACTTCACGGCGACACTCCTCAAAAACAATAAAACCAACCAACCAACACACACACACACACACACACACACACACACAAGGTGGGTGAATGTAGACTGTAAGGAAATAAATTCAGGGAAAGAGAAAAATAAGCAAGAAAATCATCAATTTACCTGAAAGACCCATGACCCAGAACGAACCTGGTCTCACAGGAATCTGTGAAATAGCCACGGATTCGCTTAACTCAAAATCCGTGGAATAGCCATGGAATCACTCAAATTTCTGTGAAACTTACACGGATTTCGCTACAATGCAAGTTAATGACAGTCATATTTTGACTTAGTTTCTGCATAAAAATGGATTTTGATTACATTTTTAGCGAGAAATATATGTTTTATTTTCTAAATATTCACTCAGTGAATGTACATAATCACTTTGTATGTTGGAATAGCCATGGGATATGATGTCATTAACTTGCATTGTGGCAAAATCTGTGTCAGTTTCACGGAAATTTGAGTGATTCCGTGGCCATTCCACGAATTTTGAGTTAAGCGAATCCGTGGCTATTTCACAGATTCCTGTGAGACCATGTTGCCCAGAACACATGAAAAACCTGATTCTATCTAACTTGATTACCAGTTACCATTCAGAAGGTCCACCGGACGGGCAGAATTTCGGCCATCAGACCTTATATCTACACTGTTTAGTTGCAAAGTTGGCACCTATGCACAGTCCCATTATAATTTTTTACAGACATTAGCTCAACACACTTTTAGGAGTTAATCACAGTTTGTGTCTGCGTCAAGGTTATAATAGTTTTGGATTTTTCATTAGTTTTAGTTTTAATTTCGTTGTGAATTTTTGTTTTTTAATTCAGTTAGTTTTAGTTAGTTTTTAGAGTGAGTTTGCTAGTTTTAGTTTAGTTTTTATTTTTTGAAAATGCTTAGTTTTAGTTTAGTTTTTATTAGTTTTAGTGTTAGTTTTAGTTTTTTTGTAATGGGTATGTGCCTTTATTTCCTTTGGTTTATCATCTCAGCCCCAATAAGGTTATTAACTCTTACAGTTCTGGGTGTTTTGTATTTTGGTTCTAGTGTAAACATCCCAGTCTCAGTAAACATATTTACCATGTGTTCCTGCATGTTGAAATAGAAACACTGAATTATGTATAAAAAAAGTTGACAAAGACGAAAACTAAGGACATTTTCACTATAATTTTAGTTAGTTTTAGTTAGTTTTGCAACCACACAATACAGTTTCAGTTAGTTATCGTTTTTTTTTTAAAACTCTTTATTTAATTTTAATAATAATTTTTATTTCAGTTAACGAAAATGGTTTTTTCAATTTTAGTTTTCGTTATTTTGTTAGTTTTCGTTAACTATAATAACCTTGGTTTGCGTGGCGCGGACATGCACACTATGCTTATTTTGTCCACACAGTCAACATCAGCTCCTGTCACAAATCAAAGACATGTTGACAGACACGTGGAGACACACACACACACACATCTGACTTGACAACACGCCCTACAAAGTCTAACTGCAGTAACTACGCAAAAGGTAAAACTGAGAAAAACTGCTTAAAAGGTTTTTAATGTGTTTTAACTGGCCAAATGGGTTATATGTAGATAAGTGATATGACACTTATTTCTACATGTATTGATGATGTCATTTTATGCTAAAGAATCATGATGATTTATTTGACCTTTAACCCTAAAAACACCGTTACTGCATTACTGTAAAAGGTTCTAATAGCAGTGGAGTAACCACAATGTTGTTGTCTTCTTTCAGCTTTTATATTTTGCTTTCAGTGAATAAACATTTTCAAATTGATTTTGTTATAAATGTATTTAAAAGTGTTTAACAACTCTATTCAAAGATTTGTGTATTTTAGATTTAATATCATAAAGTAATGTTATATTTTAGTCTTACTATAATTTTATGTCACTTTTTTACTTCAGCACTATCTAGATAATAATTTCCCTTTCAAATAAACTTAGAATTTCTATTATTTTTATGTTAAATTAGTATATATATCCAAAGCAGACTGTGTTAAGTGTAATTACTGCTTGGTTTTGAGTTGGATTTTGTGGTTTTTATATAATTATTTCTCTGAAATAAAGCAAAATTGAAATCTAAAACTTTGTCACAAGATAAAACAGACATCAAGGGGTTCATTTTCAGTTATAACTCAATTTTGACCAAAAATGTAGTTACTGCAGTTAGACTTTGTAGGGCAGACCGACGTTACAATATACACTGTAAAAAATGTCTGTAGATTTTACGGTGAAAAACTGCTAAACTATGACAATAAAAGACCGTAAAATGATAAATAAGTTAATTCAGTTTCAGTAACAAAGAAACACTGTAAATGTATATATCAGCCACAACAGTATTTTTTACAGTTTTGTTTTTGAAAAATACATTACTCCACTGTAAAATACACTGTAATATGTATTTAATGTAATATACATACAAGCATCACTGTCATTTTTGCATTCATTTTTTGTAAAAATACTTTTTCTCACTGTTACCAAACACCATATTTTTAACAAAAATCTACTGTAATATTTAATGGTAAAATCGTTAATTTATGTATTTTCATTTATACAGTATTTTCTTGTCAATTATATGGCAGAACAGCGTTTCTTTTGATGGACAAACTTTTTATTTATACAGTAAAAAAATTGATTAAAATGGCAATCTTAAACGTGACATCTTCATAGTGAAGTGAGCCGCTCACAGCCAGTTCCCAGCTCCGTGCCGAATTTTACGCTTGCGGACATACAGTAGGCAGTGTTTATCTCATTGTAGCATCCAGGTGCATCATATACACATTAGTAGGTGTACGCTTAAGTAGCCATGTGGAACACGTAGTCTCTTCTACAATATGATTCCATCAGACCATATATCTATATTGTTTAACCCAAGTCGGCACCTATGCACAGTCCCATTACGTTTTACAGGCATTTGTAGTTAACCAATGAGGTCAAACATTTTCTTTATGCTGCATTTTGCTGACCTTCACAGAGGTAAGCCCTTTGTATCGTACATAAGACACTTCCCTCAAAACAGCCTAATTAAGCCTCAAAACCTAAGTTTATCTACACTGTGAAAAAAAAATCTGTTTAATTTACGGTAAAATACCGGCAGCTGTGGTTGCCAGAACTTCACCGTAAGAAATACAGTGAGCATATGTAAATGTAAATATCAGTAAAAAAACTGTAATCTATTCTGAATAATCCCATTACTTTCAGGATAATTGTGTCATCATGGTGTTTCTCCATTCATTTTACATGAAAATTGTTTATTTTTACAGCACAACTGTGTGTTTTCTACAGTTTATGACAGTAGAATTTAAAGTTTTATGCTATTCTTTGATTTACAGAAATTAAAAGTATCTGCTACGACCTATTTCTGATGCAATTTGACAGTTTTACTGTAATTTCTACAAACATTTTTTACAGTGCAATTCGTTATCACGAGAAAACTAGATAAAAAAAGTTATAACTAGATAATGAGATAATTAGTCGTTATCATGAGAGAACAGTGCATACATTTTTTTTAAAAATCCATAGACAAGTCTCCTCCTTACACACTGTACTTTATGCTGATAACATGCAGAACCACATAGTTTTTCTAGTACAAATTTGCCATTTCCCATGTTTTAATTAATTCCTCTTTTCGAACCAAAAAAAACCCAAAACAACATAAACTACAACAGCATAGGCTAGATGCATATACATATTCATACACATACTCACATAGGCACCATTAAACATGCATGCATCTGCCCCGTCTAAGTAATAAGATAGAAATAAGAACCAGTTAACTTAATATTCAATATGCATTTCCTTTGAAAAAAAAGGGCTGAAGTATAAAATACTTATGTAGGCCTATCCCCTGATACGCAACACTTCAAAAATAAGAAATTGTATCTCTATATATAGCCACTTAATGTCAAATAAATATGTATTATTATTATTATTTATTTGCTTATTTTCTTATTAGTCAACCATAGTATATCAAACAACTTAGATCTGAGAATTTCTATTACTCCCGCAAAGAAAACAAACAAACAAAAAAACAACAACAAACAAATCAAAACACTGAAGGCAGTTACAAGAACGTCCTCATCCAGCTTGCGAGCTTTACTTTTTTAGCATATCATTTTTCATAAGCCTAACTTAACAACTGTTGTGCATGATTTCATTTCATCGCTGCAGTTATTCCATATTCTCACTCCTTTACTTGTAATGCAGTGATACTTTGAATTGGTCCTTATCAAAGGTGTTTTAGTACACATATACCTCTCAGGGCATCTGTACTTACTCTCAGGTATCAGTGTAAAGCTGAGACTCTGTGGATTCAATGAGACCAGTTTTCTTCATGTGGGATGATGTTGCAGTGAGAGTATTTTTTAAGTCTCGACCTCACTGTATAAAATGAGCTGCTGTGACCTCTAGGATAATGACAGCCTCATGAAACTTTACAACCAGAAACTAGAGACCTAGAGCGTTCAGAGGTTTTGCAGCTTTTCTAGGTATATTGACAATAAGAGGGTTTCTCAGCAGTTGAAAGAACAGAAGTGCTTGTCATCCAATCACTGAAAATACAGATATCTCCGAAATGACCAAAGTTTTTTAACCCAAATCTCAGCATGGATTATTCTATGTTGTTCCAAAGGTCTTGGCATATTGACGTGATAGTCTGGAGGGTTTTTATGACCATTTTCATCCATTCTCGGTATGAATAAAATTGCATTATTCAGCACCAAATGTCTGTAACAAATAGTATCAACCCAAAAATTGCTGCAAAAACTTATGGGACATAATTAAACATGGAAATGGACTTCAGAAAGCCACCACTGATGTTATTACACCCTTTATACACCCTTATAGGTTTCAATAAATAAATAATTAATTCATTAAGTTATTCTTAATTAGATATTTTTGACCAGAACAACTTGACACACAGTGTTGAACTGCATCTCAAATGAATCCACTGATTCACAGCTTTCAAATGATGTTCACCACTTCTTTGTTGCATTATCAGCCCATAAGTATGAGTGAGTAGGGCCTGGTCCACCTCCTGGTAGGCCAGTAGATCGTTATCAGCCAATTGACTGGGCAGCTTTATTAATGTGTGTTGTTTAAAAGCCCCATCTAGTGGCCACAGCAAAAATGTGCAAGATCTCGAAAGCAAAGACTGAGCTACGAACAGTTAACGTCGCTTTTTACATGACCTATGTAACATCCTCGTAACGCATCAAGATGCTTTTATTTTACTTTTCAAACTATCTTTTATAAGACCAAACCATTAAGTTTTTTGTCCTAATCTTAGATAAGTGGTTTTGTAGCATAATCATAAGGAAACAGCAGCATTTTATCTAAAAATAACTGCTTTGTTTAAAGCGTGCGGACACTGAATCGGCTGATAACGACCTTCTCAACCTGCCAGCAGGTGGAGCAGACCACTACTCGCCCAGGAATGATAACCTCTGTTAACGCCAATTCAATTGTGTGATAATGTTCAAAATGCCACAGAATTGGGTGATAATTTATACTTTAGGAACAAACAATCAATCAAAGTGGAATGGTTGACAGGAAGACAATACGAAGGTGTTTGAATTGTTTCATTAATACTTTTAGAACTTAGAATCATGAGTTAAGTTGGCTTAATTGACTCATTAACATCCAGCTGCTCAAAAAACATTGTTTGTATATTAGCATATGTTTTAATAGCTACTATCCAACATGCATTGCATTAAGTTTAAATATCTCCAGAAATCCTTTTTTTCCCCTGAAAAAAGTAACATGATTGAGGCCACCACAATGCAATTTATACATTTCCTCCAATCTTATTGTGTAATGCTCTTCAGCCAGTCAATTAAAAATGATTTAGTTTCGGTTGGTGGATTCAAGAAATTTAGTTAAATCACTAATCACTAGTAATTTAAGATTTTCTTGAAACCATGATCTTTCCCAAGTCTATATGCTATTTGTGCCTAAACATAATGTAATATAATACATTTAATTACTTATCAAACAGCAAAGCAACACGGAATTTGACACCAAACCGCCACCACACTCACACACAACACAAGAAATATCAGACTGAGAAGAAGAGACTGACAGAAAAACATAAATATGCAAATTCTGTATTAAGACCTGAATGTCCAGATGAGTCAACATCGCGCCTTCCTCCGTGCTGAACATGCAGCTACAGAGACCGTGCCTGCAGGCTGCAGCAGAGGAACAGCGAGACGGATCTAATGTACAGTATAATGTTTGGCCCGAGGAGCGAACAAGCGAACTGCTGCGTCCTATTTGCTGGATGTTGAGCTCATTTTGGAGAGCGGTTCATTCTGCCGGCCCTGTGGGATCTGAGCCACAGGCTGAAGTACAGTACTATCTATCTGTTTTTCACCAGACGCAGTAATAGCCCCTGTGTTGTGTCCGTGTGATGCTACTTTATCTCGCTTTAACAGCTGGGATGTCTGGAAACAGCAGAAGGAGATGATGGACATGATGTTATTCTATCACATGCATCAGAAAGCTGCACGTTTTATATTTTCATTTCTAGCTCACCTTCATGCAGTGGGCATCAAATGTAGTAAAACATGTACCTGTAACTCTGTAGTTTTGGGTTAGAGTTTATGTGCAACATAAATACAGAAAATTGCATGAGGTATCTAAGAAATGCAAAAGTGTCTTAACCATAGACCAGGGGTAGGCAACCTGCGGCTCCAGAGCCACATGTGGCTCTTCAGGCCATCTGCAGTGGCTCCCTGACTGTGACCAAAACATTTATACGAAAGAAAAGGGTTATTTGTTTACGTTTTAATTTTTATTTAACATTGGTGTATAGGGTCCAACGAGCATGTAGTAGGACGGCTACATGTCAACAGTTTGGATACCTCACTCTCAGAGAGGGGTGTAAAGCCAGAAAATGAGGTGCTAGCAACTGATTCAGTGCTGCCCAGCTGAGATACAAAGATACATGTAGTAGGACTTCTACATGCCACAGTATTAGGAGTCAGGTGGGGCAGTGGCGGTTCTAGAGCAATTTTACTGTGGGGGCCAAGGAGGGGCCAGTGTTTAATCAGAGGGGCACATTAGCACATAAAAAAATGGCAAAGATGATATTTAAGTCTTGAAAAAGACACAAAATGACCAAAAAAGACACAAAAAATACAAATAGATGACACCAATTCATTCACCTTTATTTAACCAGGCAGGTCATTAAGAACAAATTCTTATTTACAATGGCGGCCTGACAAAATGAATGATGACAAATGACAAAAAAAAGACACAAAATAACTAAAAAAAAAAAAAAAAACAGACACAAAATTACTCAAAAAAAGACACAAAAATACACAAATGACCAAAAAAGACACAAAATGACTTACAAAGACACGTAAAGACATGAAATGGATTAAAAAATGGACCAAATAGCCCAATAAGACTCCAGAGAGTAAAACTATTATACAATGTACACATTCTGTGTAGTTCAGATTAGAGCAGAGTGAGTCAGTGGCATCATTAGCCTTCAGAGAGGAGAATGTGCTGAGCAGAGGTAGGGCAGAGGAGACAATAGAGGAGAAGTGGGCTAGGGATAAGTTCTGGAGGTTACGGCGGAACGTAACCATTGGTGCAGGTGCAGAGGGTTGCTCTGGTAGAGTGATGTAAGGGGTGGGGTGTGAAAACAATAATGAATGAAGTTAAATATTGATTGGTGCAGGTTCTGAGTGATATCGGGGGAGAGCACACAGTCGGAAATATTAATAACAGAGGGCGAAAAGCATCAGATGCTGCTGCAATACAATCATTTATTAAAAGGTTCTTTTTTGTACACAGGAGTCAGCAATGCAATGATAAATACTCTCTAAATGAGGGTTAAAAAGCTAGCTGCTTAAAAGTCCATTAAAGAGAGAAGTCTCTGTTTCTTAAAAGAAAAAGTCTATCATACCGGGACAGTTGTGGCACATGGGATCCAGTGGAGGAGACTTGCTGTGGCGTCAGGTTTCTCTGGTGCCTCGGCTGTTCCGGCTTCCGGCAGCCACCTGGAGACACAAAATTACTGCCAGTACGGACGTCCAGTAAAGCACAATGCCCCAACATAGGGATAATAATAATAATAATAATAATAATACATTTTGTTTGGAGGCGCCTTTCTTGGCACTCAAGGACACCGTACACAAAAGATAGATGTTACGTACACTGACTAAACCCAGCCAGCAGACAACACAACAATCAGAAAATTAGACAAAGTCAAAGGTGATATGAACAATGATGATTTATTTTACAAAAAACAAACAAAGACACTAAGGTGGGGAAGGATGGGAAAAGTGATTGTGCAAAAAGAAAGGCGAAACAAATATAACAAAACAAGGCCTATCTAAACTAGCTGTGAAGAAAAAACAAACAAACAAAAGGCCTAACTAACTTATCTACAAAAAGGCTTTCAGAACAATACAGGGGTGGCACAACCAATAAACTAATGGAGTAACAGAGAATAACCTACGTGATGCAAAATGTACAGGGTACCCCCAACTTACCTAGTCCCAACCTCACAACAACATAGCACTAACAAGTCGAATTTTAAATGTCAAAGCACCCAAAAACAAGTCTCACAGACAGAGACACCACAAGAACAAGATGGCCTCCGTGATCCTCAGAACGCTCCTATTTCAGCCTGAACACACCACCTCTGATTGGCCAGCTCCACAGGTGGAAATCAGCTTTCCAGGTGGATCCAATCAGCTGGTTAGCACCTGGGAATGACACAGAAAGGAGGGAGGAGGAGAGGCAGAAACACACACAAACAGTCCTCTGCCACATAACAATAGAAAAGAAACAGCAATAAAATACAATAAAATACACATAACTAGAAAATTTGCTCTGGGGAAATTTTGAAAGGGCCACGGGGGCTACTGCCAGTGTGTGTACACTATGATGAGATTCTTCAGAGATTTCAAACTATGCCCTTTAACCTCAAAATGTGTGTGTGTGTGTGTGTGTGTGTGTGTAATTAAAATCACATAAAGTTACTTTGTGTGTGTGTGTGCGTGCGTGCGTGCGTGCACGTGTGTTTGAAGCATGTGTATGCATGTGTGAGGAGTGTGCGTGCTTACGCGCATGTGTGTGTGTGTGTGTGTATCTGTAATCACAAAGGCAATCAGATCAAACAGAATTAACTGACACCTGCTAATGTTCCGGAACATTGACAGGTGGAATTTCTGGCCTCGAACAGAAAGTATTTTTGGCAAAGCCATAATACCTATCATTGATGCGACTTCACTTTGAGCGTCCCGAGTTCTTCCTGAACGTCTACATATGATTTTTTTGAAGAAAAATAAAAAAATAGCTTTGTTAGAGCGATCTAAAAAAAACTGTGAGGCTGTTGGTGGTGTTGGTGGCGCATCTGTGCGTCCTACGCCCAAACTATAACTCTGACAGCTTTACCAGAGGATTGTGAGTGAGAAGACAAATTTTCCTACATTTCTATGTATAAATTATTTCTGTAGAGTGGACTTTGCGGCCTGGAGCGCAGTTTTCAAATTTATTTTTGGACAATTTTTTCTCTCCCTCTACACTCTGGCGATGATGTCACACACTGTGACACGAACATTCCATGCAATACACACCCATTATAATCTCAAAATTTCTCCAAAAATGATCATGGTCGTTGAACAGGGATTGATAAAAAACTATATGACCTATCAAAACATGGAATAATACACCAATACACAAGACTTGTGTCTACTGTTTAAAGTTTAAATGGAGTCTCTAGGTGAAATTATGCCGGAGAAGTAGACCTTTAAAAATCTCCAATTATTGTTCTTTTTCGCTCATTTTTTGTCGGTCGTCCCATTCATTTCAATGCAAAAAAAAAATTGGGATTCTGTAGAGAAAAGTAATAGCACACCGATCCCGATCAAACATACACCAGAGTGTTACTAACTACCCGAAGGGGTACTTACAATCCAGGCAGAGCGATTAAGCCCTGCCGCTGCAGTTGTGACGCGTCGTAACAATCTGGATTTTCTGTCGCCGTCTCAAAGTGTCTGTCGCCTTCGTCTTCCTCTCTCTGCCTTGTTTCCCGGTCTGTTTTCTGGACACGCTCCCCTTTGCCACTCTTCCTCGATGCTTCATTTCGATTCTTTTTCCAGTTCCGACCCCCGTTCCTTCACCGTTGATTGGTTCCTGTTGGGGACCTGGGCAGCACCTCCAGGTGCAGTGCATTGATCATTTTACGATGCATTCACAGACAGTGGGATATTTCTAAAACATGCAATAAAAACTAAAAACACACTAGTGAATAAAACCATGCAAAAACTCCACAAAATATACAATATGATAAATTCAAACAATTTACAAAATAAAATTATCAATAAATAAACCCAGTCCCAACTGCCTTGTGACAATTATGCTCTGATAGAGTGACATTAAACAGTCTGTGTATTACTTCTTTCACGCAAAAGATCTATATTTATATATTTCTTACCCCACTGCTCATGTCTGTGCGCTAAATATTTAGTTATAGTCCGATATTATCTTAGCATAAAAACTGAAATCAGAGGTAACAGCTAGCCGGATTCTGTAATCACAACCTTGTGGTGGCACTAGAAGAAAAGCTAAGGCACCACTAAAGTCAGTTAAATACATCATCTGGTAGATATTTAACTGTGGATCAGACAGACAGACATGAGCCACACTGCTAGCTCGTCTAAATCAGTAGTTCTCAACCTATTTGAGTCGCGACCCCCAATTTAACATGCATGTTGTCTGTGACCCCCGCTCACTGAACACAATCTCACACGCACAGTTCAGATCACCCAAAAAAGAAACAAAATGACCAAAAAAAGGAAACAAAATGACCAAAAAGACACAAAATTACCAAAAAAGACACAAAATGACCCAAAAAAGAAACAAAATGACTAAAAAAAGACAGAATATGACTAAAAAGACACAAAATGACTAAAAAAAGGAAACAAAATGACCAAAAAAATAAACAAAATGACCAAAAAGACACAAAATGACCAAAAGACACAAAATGACTAAAAAAGGAAAGAAAATGACCCAAAAAAGAAACAAAATGACCAAAAAAAGAAACAAAATGACTAAAAAAAAGACACAAAATGACCAAAAAAAGGAAACAAAATGACCAAAAAAAGGGAAACAAAATTAGCAAAAAGACACAACATTACCAAAAAAGACACAAAATGACTAAAAAAAGACACAAAATTACCAAAAAAACACACAAAATTACCAAAAAAAGACATTAAGTGACCAAAAAGACTAAAACACATGAACACTTTAACACAGTGGAGACAGAGCTGACTTCCAAAATGATTTGGCGACCCCCAGAAATCATCTCGCGACCCCAATTGGGGTCCCGACCCCAAGGTTGAGAATAGCTGGTCTAAATAACAGAAACCAACTCTACAGCTACATTTATTTTCATTTTAGTCACTTTACAAACAGTCAAATCTAATCCCTCACACTTCTCCAGCAACAGATTAGAATAATCCTCCAAAAGGAATCGAGGGGGAGTTTTCCTCCTCCCTGTCTGCTGTGCTCAGATTCACCTATAAAACACGATGAGTGAAGGCATGTGAAAAGAATACGCTAGTCACTGAGGTGAAATACTAGAAGAAATGTGAATCTCAAAGAGGCTCAGCAGCAACGGCACCTCCAGCTGGAGATAAACAAAAGGAGGTACAGCATCTCACTAATCCTCTGAAGAGGGAGTCAGTCAGTGGAAACCTGCAGAAACCACCAGGATCAGAACACAGAAAGAGGTCGGAGACGAAGGGCGAAGTGATGAAACGTGTTGATAAAAAACATGGTAGGAGCAGAAACAGAGATTTGGATCTTAGCTTGCATGTCAGATTATTAGCTTGACTGACAGGGATTAAACAGCTGCTGTTAATTAGAAGTCAAAGAGAAGTTGGAAGATTATGCAAAAGTGCTATTATGATGCAAAATAGTGCAGTGAATTGTTCAAATTGGAGCAGCAGGTCTGTTAAAAAAATGTCTTTGTTATAGTTATTAGTTTTGTTATTGAGGTTTTCACCAATAAAAGGAATCCAGTTTCCTTTTTTTCCTGCTAAGTAGCTTTAATGTTAATAAAATAATTTTATTCCATTCTGCTGAGAGAAAATACACAAATTCAAGTATTAAAACCAGGGACTTGATTACAATTCTATCAAATATTATTCCTCCATGGGTAGAATACATAAAATTTATATTCAGAATATTTCAATCTGAGCTAGAATTCACAATTTTATTGTATTTGCTTGTATTTCTTTGTTGTTTTTGTTATATTAAGCATCTTAATCTTTCAAAGTTTATCCTGCAGCCTGCAGTGTTGCATCACTCCAGTTTGTGTCGTGCTGCTGCAGAAAACAACAGAGCTGTAACCTACATTTCACTGTTTTAATGTTTAATACGAGTGTGTAAAAGTAACAGAATGCTGCCTTTGGATAACTGCTAGGATGTTTTGCTCATTGTCTTATTAAAATATAAAATCACTATATAAAACAAATATTTCCCAATCAACAAGAGCATCCCCTTCTAAAAACAAGTTTATATAAACAAAAAAAAGTGCAACATAAGAATTCAGATTTAAATAGTTTATTAATTAGATGATAAATTAAACTACAAGTTTTGGTCGATGCACGGCGATCAACCTACAGCAGTTTAACACAACTCAAAAAAAATGCTGTAATCTTTACTTTTTTTTTATTTTAAAGCTAATTTCTAGTTTACAAATTAGAAATTTGCACTGAAAACCAGATGGCAAGGACAGGAATACAAAAATAAAAAACCTTTCTAGCATGCAGGGCAGCCTCTACTGCACTGCATCATATTTTCTTTAAAGAGGGACTCTAGACCAGGGGTGTCAAACTCAAATACATAATGGGCCAAAATGTAAAACTTGAATAAAATCGCGGGCCAACATTGAACAAATAAACCTTTTAATATATACCAAACATGTTTTGCTTTAACATTAAATATGGAACCAGCAACGCTTATAAACATACAATATATAACTAAATAGTGCAGACATGCAAAATCAAATTTCAAATAAAAAACACATCAATGTCATTAATTTATTAAATAAAAATGAAATAAAAATCTTATCCCTTTTTTCTATTTGCATCCTTCTGATTTAAATATCAAAATAAAGTTTTTCAACAGGTTAATACATTTAAAAATAAAATAACAATAATAAATCTAGTATTAGCGGTAAATGCGCCGTATAATACCGGCGGGTCAGCTTTTATAGTACAATAATTATATAATAATTTGATATTGGTAAAATTACACTGTGGGCCAAATTTGGCCCGTGGGCCAGAGTTTGACACCCCTGCTTTAGAGGGTTTCCTCTATGGACGGACATCTATCTATATTTGTATCTATCAATACAAAATGAGACAAATTTTCCCTTAATTGTTTACCTCAGAAAAAATGATCGTGGCAACATTATGATCTCAATCACTAGGTTCAAGAAAAAAGTTTTTAATCATGGGCGTGGCTACCTTTGATTGACAGTTCGCCTTAATCATCTAAATAGCCGTGAACTTGTTTGTCATCTTTTCACTTTAAAGTTTATTTGAACATTTTGTTCATTTAAAAATGTCTTGTTCGGCGTGCTTGTTCGGTTGTGCTAAAAGACATTCAAAGGAGTCGCTGGTAAGTAACATAGGCTACATTTTGTTTTAGTATTAAGAGTTTATTTTTAGATACAGCCATAAATCCACCCCTCGCGCCTCCACAGACCAAAAAAGTCTCTCCTGGTTTCAAAAATCAATGATGGAGACAGCTGCAACACCGGACCTCGATGCTTCAAACAGGCCAAAAACCAACTGGTGACATAACGGTATACATTCTGCCTTCAAGACAAGATATCGTGACATTAGTGTTAAAACTGACTTTGCCTCCAAAAGTAAAATGTTGTCTTTGCCTGCTGCCGGACAGTCTGAAGTAAAAGGAACAGCCGTGTATCTAAAGTGGAATAATTCAAACTATGTACTTTACCCTCTAATATAGAACACTTCTTTATTTTAATAATTAAAGGGACTATTAAGAAGAAAATTATATCACACTTATATAAGATACTACAAGAAGAATTAACAGATAATAGTTTCAACATTAAAGAAAAATGGGAACTGGAAATGAACACCATTATTCCAGATGATAACTGGGAATTGTCATGCAGAGAGGGCCACAAAATTACAAATAGCCCCATCTGGAAGGAATTTGAATGGAAAATTAAGATGAGGTTTTTCAGGACTCCTCTTGTCACATCAAAATTTGTGGACACCTCAAATCAGTGCTGGAGGGGCTGTGGTATACATATATTTTGGGATTGCCCAAAATTGTTAAGATATTGGCTAAACATACAAAATGAAATTAAAAAGTGTTTAAATGTAGATCTTCCCTTAGAACCATCCTGTTTTGTGTTAGGAATATTGCCAGAAGATCTAGATAACAACAATCAGAGGGTATTGCTGAGAATCCTTCTTCTAATTGCTAAGAAGATGATTACAATCTCCTGGCTGAGACCGCAGCCCCCCACAGTAGCACAATGGAGAGAGAAAGTTAAGGATGTTTACTATATGGAAAATATAACCGCAAGGTTACACTTGAAAACTGATGTATTCCTGACTAAATGGTCCTCAATTATTTCACATTTTATTAACTGATATGACTTTTGATCTGATTGATGTGTTCTATATGTGTGTGTTTTGCTTTTGTTTGATTTATTTATTATTCTTTAACTATTTTATTTTTTCCTCCCTCGCCATTCAAATATGAATAATGAATGTTTGTACACTGTATATTAATTTTCTCGCTTAACGAGCACCACTGCCCACTTTCAAATTCGGACTCTGTCTGGATATTGTTGGGATGCCAAACTTCATGGACTACCTCGACCCCATGTACACCTGTGCTGTTTCCTTGAATTTGTGAATGTATGACTGCACCTGGAAAAAAGGAAATAAAAAGAAGTTAAAAAAAAATAAAGTGGAATAATTGATAAAGTTCATCCAATTGTTTTTAAGACAAAACTTCAGAGTGGCACCACAGGGAAAGTCAGAAGGCTGCCTCCTCTGAGGGACATGAAAAATTATACCAATTTTTAATAAAAACAGCATTGGAAGTTAAATATTTCAGTCTGGTGGAACGACCACCTGTCAGACTGACTTAGCCATCCGTAGAGCCACGGCGCCATCATCATGCTGAGAACTGAGTGACTTTCTATCCGTGATGCTGAATCACAGCTTGAACCAGAGCTCTTCCTCTCCTCATGATGTCACAGTCTGAACCACCGCCTGCCTCCTAAAGCCGGCAGGGGGAGGAGGAGGAGGAGGAGGAGGAGAGGGGAGTCAGTCTCTGTTCAGGGCTCCCCGCTGCAGAGCTGCACACTCTATCCTGCTGAGCGATTTTGCTTCAGACAGTTAGAGGAGCAGAAGAAGAAGCAGAAGCAGGAAGAGGACAAACTCGTGGAAAAATAACAAGAAAAAAGAGATTCTCAGGAATGGCACCGGTGCACGGGACCTGCAGCAGGAACACGGAGAGGTCAGAGCGTGAAATGAAGTCCAAGAGGAGGAGGAGGAGGAGGTGCAAAGGCAAAGGTTAGTGCAGCAGGTGTGTTCAGGGAAGCTTACATGAAATAACACTGATATTCATATTAAAGAGGTGGGTGTAATATCCTTAAAACGATCCTTTACAGTCTGTTTTGAGACTTTTTTTTTTACATTATGGCATGCGTTTTAATTATAGTGTAATATTGTGGTGTAGGTTTACAGCTTTGCGGTGATATTTGATGTGATATGCATATAATAACATCACTTTCAATTTGATAAGCTGATGCTTTTTTCAAAGAAACGTACAATAAATGCAAGAGGTCCATGTTCAAAAATCACTTAAATCACCTTGTAGCATTTCTTTATAGCAACTTCAGTGTATTTATATCTCTGTCTTTTATCAATCATTTCATGAAGTATTACATGAATATTTATCATGCATGAATTCATGATTATTCATGTGTCCTTACCATAAATTTTACCCAAAATTTCATGGCTATCCATCCTGTAGTTGTTAAATAAATATTAAGATATTTAAATATGGATCAGGAGGTATGCTGCTAACATGGCTAAAACTGGGAGACAACTCAGCAAGAAAACAATTTGCAACCAAGAACTACAAAATAACAGATCTACAATATTAACTGAGGACTTCATATATAGAAAGTTTTGCAGAAAGTGGATGTGCAGCTCATTTTCTGCAAGATATTAATGATAAAAAAAAGAAAAGTCAGCCCGATATGCAGGTGACACAAGTCAAAGTATGGTCAGTGTTTGTTTGTATTTGCTGATATTTCACAGTTTGTTCAACAAGACCAACATGTGTAAATGAGAAGCTCAACTGGTGGAAGAAAGATTTATAACCCTGAAATAACTCTTATTATGTTCACTTTCTGTTTCCTGTGTATCATGTTTGTGAGGAAATGAAACGTCTCTGTTAATCATAATTACAGTCGTCTGGGCAACAGGTCAGCCTTTCAGGATTAATCTGGCATTGTTCTCCACATGCTAATCCTCCGTAAACGCTGCAGATTACTGCGTGATGGCTTTTGTATTAAATCCAATGGTTATTCAAAGTGCGCTAAGCCCATTCCACTTCCACTAATGACCCATTGCTCTTTTTTCCAGTGCGGCAGTGAAAGTGTGTCCTCTTTGGAAAAATCAGATGTCGCTTCTCAAATCCCACTATTTTAGGGCCAGAAAGCACTTAGCTAATGCCTCCACAGTATCCCACAATGAGCTGTGTTTTAATGCCAGCTGTCTTAACAGAAGGTGGCATGTTTTTCTCAAAAGGCAGACGTCTCTGTTTACAATAGAGATCTCCAAACGCTCAGCGGGAGAGAAACTTGTTTTGTGTGACTGTTGCACTCCCTCGTCGTCCAACAGAAATGATAAAAAATGTTTGAAGTTCAGTAAAACTGTCTGTATGTGTATAGCTTCTAGGGCGTGTGAGAGCCACACATATTTGATGATAAATATAAAACATGTCATAAAAACACGAATTAGACAAATTCATTGTCTCACATACACATCAATCTAAAACTCACAAATGTCGGGGTCCAGTCTGAGAAATTGAGAAGGGTTTACATGTTTCTTTCTGTTTGAGTGTCCTCCTTCAACCAAAAAGCTGAAAACTTCTAAGTCCGTGCTCCAAATGTAAAATATTCAGTGAACTTGTTTGAGTTTATAACTATAAGTACTTTTATTTCATAAACCTCCGTCGCTGCGTATTTCTTTAATATGTCTATATTGCCCCTATTGTCATTTGTAACGGTGCACTTTGCTAATAAAGCTGAGTTTAGAGGGTGAAAAAATCCTCTTTTTGGCCGTATTGCGCCCTTCGGTGTCGTAAACTCTGGAGGCGAGTCTTCTGAATCGGGTATATATTATATATATATTATATATATTAGGGCGTGGTATTTAAATGACGCTTGTTTCGAGCCGCCACATTTATCAACATCCGATCATTCTTACGCTGTGGTTGGCGAGATACGATCGTTTGATAAATCACATGTGAACCCTGTCGTAAGACAAAATATACACTCAGATATGCGCTCGTTTCTACGCTCGCTTGATAAATGAGGGCCATTGTTTCAGCATAAAAGTGCAAATAACAAAACTGCTGCAAGGTCAGCAGCACCATCCTAAGTCATCTAAATCCTCATCTATCTGACCTCAGTTTTATTTCTTACCTTGTCAGAACTTTGACAGCAGATTTCTTGTAGATATTTCTGTTATCTACTGTAATCTAATGAATTCACTATAGGTGAGAAGGGTTGTTCATAATTCTGTCAACTTTTAACTTAAGATTTTTGGAGGCCATGTTCACCGTGTTATGCAACTTGTTTCTCCTCTTACAGTTCAGATTACTGTTCCAAATATATTATGTTTTCCAAGAAGCTCTTATACATAGGTTCCAGATAATTTTGGCTCACTCCAAAATTGTTGAGCTTTGCGTAACAATTAAAGATTTATTTTCAAATGTGGTCAGTAATTCCTTTAAAGGTAGGACTGTTGTCAATGTATGTCCCAAGGTATTTCAATTCATCAAAAGATAATTATACAACTGTTTGAATGTGTATTATAGGTAGACTAAGCTAAGGTCATTTTTTTTATAACCTCATGTTAGTACGGCTAAATATTTAAAACAGGTGATGTTCTGTTGTGGTTTTATTGCGCATGATTAAAAAAGGTGTTGGACAGCTTGGTGCCAATAGGAGGCAGGAATACCATTTTGGAGAAATACATATGCTGAGATGATAAGGAGGTGATTAGCTCACCAAGATCCCAAAAATTGTCATTTTATGTTTGTTTTCAAAATGTGACATGGTGGTGTAAGCTTTTGTATCTTTGTCCCGAGTCAGGCTAGCTGTTTCCCCCTGCTTCCAGTCTTTATGCTAAGCTAAGCTAACCACGTCTTACCACATCTTAGAGAAGATCATTTTTAATGAATACTTTTGAAAACGTGAACTTGGCCAAAGCTGAAGCAACAAAACAATCCTGAACATGTGAAGCAAAACAGGGTTAAATTTGATTGAAAGCTGAAAGTTTTCTAGTTGTTTATGTTAAATAAAACCTTTTTCAACAACCTTTCCATGTGAAGCACTGAAATAAAGTCCTGCTGATTATGCTTCTTACTGGGGAAACATGCAAACAAACAAACAAAACAAACAGGCAAACAAAATTAAAATCCAGAAAACTAAGCCTTTTTCTCTGTTAGGGCTGACTGGACAGAGTCTACTGAGTACATAATGAAATGATTTTGTTAATAAAGATTTCTCTCTGTATGCAGATGAGAGAAGGAAGTTGTTGCCAGCTAAAAACAAATCGCCGCTTGGCTGTAAAATCCCCTTCTGCTGCCCTTTCAGTCTAAATTTAACAAACTGTCATTTGTTGGCTGTAAAATCCAGTCGCAGAAAACATTTGATTGTCCAGATTTCAGCGCGGATTATGATTCTCCAACATGGAACAAACAGCTGCTGCCTGTGACGGGCCTGACGAGGCGGCGTGGACATATCTGTATATTGGATGCATTTTGGATAAGTGAGCTCCATCGTGCAGTCAAACTTAGTGAGGCATGTCAGTGTGCAATTTCACTGATGGATTCTGCAATCTCCACACTTCTCTGGGGCTCCAGCTTCATGGAAACATTAGCAATATGGTTTGTGTGCCCATTTAACTTAATTGCAGTGATGCTCGGCGGGTAAAGTGTGACACTAACTCTCCAAGGGTTAGAGGTCCCATTTCCTCTGCAGCTCGGTGTGAAGGAGCTGCTGCTGACAGGGTTTGAGTTTTGATCCCCACTGGGGCTGAAATGCACTATAAAAAAGTTACAATAAAGGAGAAATCTGTACTTTTTCTGCATCTATTTGAATCATGCAAAAACCTTTTCCTAATTGTATCGTTCTCTGAGGACATCTGGTGGATGGAGGGCGAATGGCAGGTCCAGAGAGGACACAAATAGGGGGCACAGACAGCAGCAAGTGTGACGGCCACACACTAATTCATATGATGAAACTTTGTAAATGAGAAACAAACATCTAACAACAGTTATGACCTCGAGGGAGAATATTCTTCTGAGGCCTCAACATTAGCATTGCTCTGCCAGGTTAAAGGTTGTGAGAGAACCGATGCGTTGTATGATTGTAAGCCAATATGAGTGAGACACCAAATGTAATATGCACATTTGAAAGAGGTCTTCTTTGGGTGCCATTACAGAGATTACATTGACAGAAATTATAAGACTTCAATCGGTGTGAGCAGGGTTCGAACCTGCGCGGGGAAACCCCATTGGATGTCATCCATTTACATTATGTTATCATCTATGTCCTCGATAATCACATGCGGCTGTGAGGTTACAACAAAAAGCCTTGCGCATTTGACTTCACTTCAGTCTTTCTTGTTATTGTCAACTATTTATGTTTGAGAAGCCTTAACCACGCAAACAATCACAGCTACAAAACAGGAACCAACCAGGGAAGAGGGGAGGTAAAGTTCCATTAGATTATTGAAGATTTTTGCCTCAATTCTGAAGTTCTTCTTCAGTTGTGGCTGACTGCTGGGGAGTCCTAGGTATTTAAATAAGCTCTGGAGGATGGGGTTGTTTGGACAGCATTGCATTGGAGTAAGCAGCCTTATGGTAGAAAAGCAAAGTCCTACATCTTTTTCTCACCCCTCTGACCTTGAAACATCCTCTAATCTTTTTTGTGTGTTAATGAAATGATAGGTTTAGACTACTACTACTCTCCAAACACCATATTTACATGTGCAACGTTATGAGATTTTAATCACTGTGAGCAGGGTTTGAACCTGAGCAGGGAGAAACCTTTGGCTTCCGAGTCCAACACCTTATCCACTTAATCATACTTTTTGTTGCCATTCTGACAGTAATAAAACATTTCTTTTTTGTCTTTCTTGTTACTATCGATTATTTATGTTTGATGAGCAGGTTTAAGGACTGTAGTACTTGAGTCTGATGTCTGTCCTCAGACACTTCTTTTAAGTCTTAAACTTGTGTTGGTTTCAGGCTTGGCTATTGGTCAAGTTATTCCTGGCTCTTGATTGGTGTTCAGTTGTACAGAACGTTGCCTGATTGGTTTGGATGTGTTAAGATAAGTTTGGTGTTAGACGATAGATGAGTGTTGTTAATAGATAGATAAACACATATATTGTATTTATATACATCTTGTGATGTTTCTCCTCTAAGTCATTACATAATGATTGCAGCCTTTAGCCAGGAGGTCATGTTATCAGATGGTTACCAGCGATCACTGGGTGTTTCGACCCTTGACCATAACACCATCCTGCTGGCGGGTGAGCAGTGGTAGCCAGACTACTCACTTCCTCCTGGCTGCCAGCTTGCTTCCTCCCTCCTGCTCCATATCCAACAGGAGGCTCTCTCTGCCTCCTCCCTCTACCTTATTACTGCTTTCTCCCATCAGTGGAGAACAGGACTGCGTCTGGACGCAAGGTTGTGTGGACGACATCCGGGAACTGGAGCCTTCTCTTCAAGTCTACCCTTAGCTCCCATGCTTGGGCCTATCGAAGGAGGCTTGTCCTGATTTAAATTGGCCATGCTGAGCTTTCCTCCCTCCCTGATGAATGAGATAGCAGGCAATGACTTGCCAGTGAGTTGGCGTTTTAGGGTTCTTGCCTGCTCTAGGATGTCGGCGAGCACAGCTAACACTTTGTTGTGGTGCCACCTGTGTCTGCCTTGGGAAAGAGCGATATTGCACCCTGACAAGATGTGTGCCATGGTCCCGTTTTACCCACAGAGCTTGCACTTCAGGTCATCTCTCATACCCCATCTGTACAGGTTCACAGGGGTTGGTAGGGAGTCATAGACGGCCCGCAGCAAGAAGGAGATCCGGAATCGCTTCAGCCTCCATAGGTCTGCCCATGTCAGCTTTATTCGGGAGGTACCACCTTGTCCAGGTTCCGTTGGGTCCCAAGTTCCACTGCTCTTGCCCTTCTCCGCTCTTCCCTTAAGTTCCTTATTTCTGCCTGCCATGGTTTTCCTCTCCCTTTGATTGGCTTTTCCCCACTTTTGGGAGTGGGTTGTTCCCAGACCTTGCCAGCCTGTGCAGGGTGCTCCAATGATGTCTTTGAGCTTGAGATTTCCTTCCGCTTGGGCCAGTGCTGTGGATGCCTCCGACTTCCGTCCTGATCTGGTTTTTACTACCGCTTCCCAGACCATGTTGTCTCTTGATTCCCTTAAGGACATGGCTACCCTGCACTTTGCCATCCTGAACTCCTCAACGAGGGAGGACAGAGGTAGTTGTAATTGCCCAGATCTGATGTATAGCTCGACTGATGTTAAACTGTGCTTGTTGATTTTCCGCTCTACTCCTTCCACTGTTGTTAATGGGACTTCATACACAGTCATCAGCCACATCAGACTCGGGAGCAGGCCTTGTTGGTTTAGCCATGCCTTAAACTTTCTGGGGAGTCTAGGTTTATTAGTGTTCTTCAGCCATCCCTCCGTTTGCTCCTCAGTGCTGCAAACGTTGTTTCTGTTTTCCAGTGACTCGTCATACCACTTTGGAATGGATGGAAAGACCTCACCTTGTATGAGCAGATTCTACTTGTCTGTGATGTTACCTTTCTTCTCTGGCCCTGAACGGAGGCGGTCGCAGTTTTCGCTCCTCTACCTCCCCTATCTTCCCTGCTTTGCTCCTCTTGTCTGTCTTGTCTACTGTTTTGTACTTTGAGAGACTCTCTCTGCACTGTTCTGCAAAACTAAAAACCATGGATTTGATCAACTGGTCTCACAGCCCAATTGACAACATCTTCTCGACGAGAAGCCTGGGTTCGGGGGAGCCCACCTGTCCTGCCAGGACGTTCACAGTTGGCTACACGATGGACGCGTGGGAGAGGTGGTGGGTCGTGTGCCTGGTGGCTCTTTCCGTGGAGGACTTTGAAGATCTTTACTTATTCGGAACCATGATTACAGGTCTTTTGCTGATTGGATTAGGCATTGCCCTGGCTTATCGAGATATACAAAAAAACGGTGATAGCTGTCCAAAGGCCCATAAGGCTGCCCGACATGGGCAGAGCTGTTGGCACTCACGCAGACTGTGGTTGTGGTCACATATGGATAAAAAGTTGGAGAAATTGACGGCCTTGCAAAGAAAATTGGATCGATCCGGAGACCAGTATGGACAAGAAAGGTTGCCATGTAAATCGCATGTAGCCACTCGCCTAAGCCCCAAATTCCAATCTTATCCGGCCCCCCCTCAACTGCTCTGGCCTCAAGGCCGTTACTGGAAAAACAAATTCCCCTGGAAGTTCACTGCAGCAAAACACTCTCAACCTCTTCCACCCTTCCTCCACCTCCTACAGACACCTGTTGACTGTCTGCTTCTGCCTGGTGCCTGACCAAGGCTGTCTCCATGGCAACTGCTCGCTTTGACATTCCGGCGAGCTGAGACACTAACTGATTGGGTTGCCGGGCGAGGCGACTCTCCAGGCTTACGCACATGAACTCCTACACATAAACAGATTTGCAGACAGCATCCCCTTCGCTTCGTACCCCCAGTGTGACAAGTGGGTCTGTGACCAGCGGTTTAAAGGCTGCAGGACTGGATGGCTGCTTGCCTATGCTGACTCTCCCCTCCCCTGTGGCATTTCATAAGTCTGTTAATGTTGTGAAGTGTATTGAGTATGTGCTTATGTTGCCAAGGTTTTTCTTTTATTTTTTTCCTCCCCTCTCCTCGCGTTATGCTGTATTCCTTTTCTTTCATCCCTGCCTCCCCGTCCTGTCCACCCCTTTGTCATATTATATGTATGTATGTATATGTTTGGACGGGTTGATGGCTAATTTCGTTGTCCTAGTACTTGTTATTCTGTGCAATGACAACAAAGGCAATTCTGATTCTGATAATCATGCTCCTTGACTTTCTTGACTTGAATGTCATCCTAGCCCAGGTTGCCACTTCATGTCCATGATGAACAGGATGGGGGAGACTGTACATCTGGTGACAATCCCTTTCTCAAGGTGCTGCCACTGTGTGATGTAGTCTTTGGTCTTGACACAGAGCTTGATATATCCCAAGTAAGTTCTGACCATTTCCTTGATGTGGTCTGGGATGTAATAGTGCTTCAAAACTGTTCTGATTAGATCATGAGGTACAGATCCGAAGGCATTGGCCAGGTCCAGCCAGACTACTTTCAGGTTGCCTTTCTTCGCCCTCGCCTCGTGTATCATCTGGTTCAGGACACCTGTATCTTTCAGGCATCCTGTGAAGCCTGGGAACCCTCCCTTTTGGATAGAGGTGTTCAAATATTTGCTTTCTATCATGTATGTAGTCATCCTTTTTGGCAGCACGAGAAGAAAATTTGACATTCAACGCTAAGTAGAAAGTCCTTCTGCCCTGTGCCAGTGTCATGGTATGGTGCCTTTCTTTCAGATCCTCTTTCTAATATAAGAAAGGCACTGTTAACAAATGATGGTCTTGAAGGAGACTCGAATTCTGGACTCAATCTTGACTCAGACTCAACTCTTGGACTCTAATAATGCTCCTGGCTGTGATTGGTTATTTGCATGTGCAGTAGATTATTGCAAATGCAGTTAGGACCACCAGGAGGATTCAGAAGAACCTGCTTTTTGTCAAAATATACTGACTTTATACTTGAGTCCAATACTCACTGAATTTTTTGTTGTAAGTTAAAACTACAAGACAACAATGTAACCACATACCAAGACACCACTGGTTTTATAAAAGCTGCTATTTGAAATCAATATAAATATAAATGCAGAATGATCCTGACAGACATGATTATCTCTAAGAAAACGTTTATTTATTTATTTCTATCCAGTGTTTTAGGAAAATTACAGTAAATTCTATTTAATGGTTGGCTCATTACATTTGTTTCGTCCTGAGCTATTACACACACAAAAACACACACACACTGATTCGTTACGCTGTGAAAGTCAGTGGGTGGATTCTCAAACAAGCTTTTAATATAATGAGAATGCATTTACTCAACTTGTCCTTCTCAGCTCAGAGGGTAAAAAATAATTTTGAGAGTGAAAACAATGGCTGGAGCGAACGGAAGACAAAAAGACACACTTATCAATTTAACCTGCCTTTAGGTGGACATTTTCTAAATACAAATTAACTGCTAAAACCAAGGTGTTTACCCTGTATCTTCTCCTCCTTCTATACTCCTTGAGTATAAATACATTTTTTATTTACATTTCAAATGGTTCTTCTTGTTTGGGTGTGTCAGATTTGAGTTATTTGTAGGTGCCAACATAGATAATTTATGGCAAGCTTGTACTTTAACAAGCCTACTCTTGCTGTGAGCAACAGTTTGTACCTACGCGGGATTTCAATCCAACGCCTTAACGATTGGGCCATTACAGCTTTGTAGATGCTGAGTTAGCAAATAGATGGATCCACAGTCCCAAGGCAACCCTATTACAATGACCCTCATGTCTCTGGCAGAGACTCAAATCTCAAAGTCAGGCTCATTCACTGCGTTTACATGCACAGTTTAATTGAGCTATGTTTTAAAATTCGATTTTGGCGTCTAATCGGACTTCTGTCCTTGTCCCAGTTTACATGCAACTTCGAATATCGAAAATCGAATAACTGACAGGAACGTGTCTACCTCTTCAACACTGGGTGGCGATATGCGTCGTTTCAGCTGGTTATTATGGCGCCCTTTCCGGTTGACCTCAGTTCAACACTTTGTGCCGTTGCTACTGAACGGCTAATGTGACCAGCAAATGTGACTGGCTACTGCAACCGGCTAATGCGACCGGCTAATGCTACCGGCTAATGTTACCGGCTACTGCGACCGGTTACTGCGACCGGCTTTCTTGAATGTTTTTGTTCCAGGGTCATACGCCAGCACGGGGGGCTGGGGGGGGTGGAGCATGCAGAGCATGCGCACATGCGTTGTCTTGTCATACATGCCGGCGAAAATCCTATTCCAATTGCATTATCTGGGTGTCCTTATCGGAGTTGGAGAACTCCAACATTAGTAGGACTAACACGTTTACATGTACTTCAGTTGTTCAGTTGTAGTCGGATTAAGGCAATACTTTGTTTTTTTCAAGTGTCATGTAAACGTACTAAATGTCTTTAGAATTTTTAAGGCCTTTAGACTTTAATAGCAGTGAGCAGGGGAGACTCCATTGGATTTCAAGTCCACTGCCTTAACCACTCGGCCATCACAGCTGTTTCCCTTGACACTCTAACAGCAATCAGAGATGTGACGAAGCCTTAGGCCTTTGACTTTGTTAACTGTTTATATTTGAGCGGCCTTAACCCCTCAAACGAACACAACTGCAAAACAGGAACTTACCAGCGAACAAGGCAAGTAGAGTTTCTTTAGATTATAAACTGTCTTTCATAACTCTTTACCAGGAACATTTTTGCCTTAAATCTAGGTCAGTGGTTTTGTAGCCTAAATTCACAGAAAACTGCGGTACCTTCAGCCGCGAAATGCTCATTTTAACAAACGATCATATGTGTCATGAATATAACTCCATTTTATTGATGAGTGTTTGGTTTAGAAGCCTGCTCTCTAAATACAGTATATATTGTTATTAGATTTAAATCGATGTGAGCACGGTTTAATCTTCGCGGGGAGACCCCACTGGATTTCAAGTTAAACACATTAATTACTTGGCCATCGCAGCTGTGTAGATGAAAAGTTAGTGAGATAGATGGGTCAAGAGAAATCACTCATGATTTCAAGACCTGCACAGAACTCAAAACAGTGATTTTTTTCCCCCATTAGATTCACATGGCCTACAAAGTCTAGACTAGATATCATGACATGATGGGTACCACTGGATGAAAGTTTCATGTTCTCTATAGCATCATGACTGACTCTGCAAAGGGGTTAAACGGATTTGATAGGTTATAGTATATTCAGGTAATATTCCCTGATCCCACTGACAAACCTTTTTGTTTTATAAGAGCTCTGCTAAAGCAACATGTTGCATGTTAATTCCAGCTTGTTTTAGGAATTATTGTGTAGTTAACTAATTAGTTAGTTAACTAATTAACTAACTAACTAAATTGTAATTTAAATCTGCTCATGTTGTGATGCTAGACTAACAGTTCTTTTACCAATAACTTCTGACTCCTGTTCTTATTCAACTGTTAATTAGAGGGATCGTTGTCTCTTTCTGTCATTTTAATTGCCAGGCTGGTTGTCCAGAATTTTGTGCAAAACATTTCTACGACCACCAAAGACGATTCAAAGACATAAATATCTGACTTCAACCAGTCAAGCTTTGTTGTAGGTTCGTTTATTGGAGTTTTACCCAGAACTTGATTTCCTGATCAAAATTAAAAAGACAAGAAACAACAGATACAATCCACAGTTAGGAAAGAATGAAACCCAATCTTTCAAAGTGATGAAGTGACAGTGGAGCAGCAGGCGAGGGCATTAAAAGTTGAAACGAGGCCATCGTCAGCAGCCAACAGCCTGCCTGTCATTGTTATTATCTCTCATTGTGATTTCATTGCCCGTTGCCATATGTTTCAGGCAATAATTTAAGCACTCATTTCCAAATAATGATCATCAGTCTGTTGGTCTGAAAGCAGTCATTTAGCTTTGTTGCTCGAGTGTCATTTGATTGAGCTGCTGCACTGAAATGCATTTAGATTCAGGAAATCTTTGTCCCACTGTGCATAAAAGGCATTTATATCTGGATCGAGAGTTAATTCGCAAACACTCAAGTGTAGCAATTAAATTAGACAATAGATGGATAAAATGTGATGCTAATCGTGCAAACATGTAAATGTGGTTGAATGCAATGATTTACCCATTGGAAATATCTTAAAGTTCAGAGAACTTATTAGGAGGAATTATTCTCCTTAGTTTCAGCGTTCATTGTTATTATGCTTCTGCAGTTTTCCAAGACCTTTTATGCCGGAAACCACTGAAGAGACCCTAACTTCACTAAATCTAGACTCTGGGGCATGTCTTATTGTTAAATATACACACTTTACCTCTTTGTTTTTATTCCCTGCAGCCAAGTTATTGTAGCCATAAATAAACAAATTAAATAACAAAATTGTATGTTTGAGATGCCGCATCACAAGATAAAAGCTGACAGATAGAAAAGAAAATAATTAAGACAAAAATACTAACATTAACAGGGAGAAAGGCTGCTTTGTACTTTACTGTGAAAATGTAAAAAGGTTAAATAATGTTGTGATGTTTTATCAGATGTCTGCTGGGTAAGTTAATTTACAACTGTTTGCAAATATGTCATATTGGGATAATATGTCAGAGTTTTTTTTCCAACTGTTTTTGCTCTCTAGTGGCCATAAAATCTATTAATGCAGCTTTAAGTTACTTAGTGTTCTGCTAAACTTTCTAAAGAATCTGGTGGCTAAGAAGAAGCCAAACCTTGAAGCATTATTTTACCCCTTATCAACAATATACTATGACATGGTTGGTACAGATGTGTTCTTCAGATCTTCTTGTTCCATTTGTCATCTTTTTGTTGTGCAGCCTTAAATTTGAGTTATCTACGGCCTCTGAAAGAAAAAAAAGAAAACAGCAAAAAGTGCCAACAGCTTTAAAGTTATGTGAAAATTCCTGTTAGGACGATAAAGTTTTTTCTGACATTAGAGGCATAATGCTTTAAATCGAGATAATATGTCAGTGTTTAAGAGATCTGTTGCTCTCTAGTGGCCAAAATATCTATTAATGCAGCTTTATGTTGAAGTGAACCCCTTAGCGTTCTGCCAACTTTTCTAGAGAATTTGGTGGCTAAAAAATAGCCGAACTTTGGAGCATTGTTGCTATTATTATATCATGACATGGTTGGTACTGATGGATTCTTTAGATCTTCTGGTTTCATTTGTCATCTTTTTGTTGTGTAGCATTAAATGTGAGTCCACTACAGCCTCTGAAAGAAAAACAAAATGTCACAAAGTACCAACAGGTTGTAAGTTACACAAAAACTAAAGTTAAACCCCATGACTTTGAACGTTTTCTGACTTTGGCAGCATCTAGTGCATGTTTTTCTGACATGGAAGGCAAGTAAGCAACAACCAAACGTCTTCAATTTTCACCAGGATTACACAATTTTTTTTAACAATAAAAACTTTTGTCAATTTAAAGGCTTTAACGTTATTTTTAGGACTGAGATTGGATGTGAACATTTGCATTTTGCATGTGAATTGTGCTGCAGAATTGTCCAATATAAACATAATTGCATAGAAAGAATAGGCAAGAAGTTTTCTTTATTCGCTTTATTATTTTCCTGTGCAAATGTGGTTGTAAGGGCATCTTTTTATATGTACACTACTGGTCAAAAGTTTTAGAACACACAGTTTAATGATGCAGTTTAATTTCTCAGTCTACTCTGAAATGAATGCACATTTAAAATTCTTTATTGAGCATGATAGTGTTTTGAAAATAAAAAAAAGATTCAAAATCACATTTTATGTTGGACTAAAGGACTAAAAAAAGACACAAAATGACCAAAAAAAAGACACCAAAAGACACAAAATGACTAACAAAGACATGAAAAGAATTCAAAAATGGACAAAATAGCCCAAGACTCCATAGAGTTAAGTTGTTAACCCATTTCTTGTTCCCTGAAAAAGGCCTTCTTGTATAATTCTGAAATGTACATTATTTTTCAGTTTTGGTTAACCTTACCTTTTTTTATTTACCTCTGGCAGTTCACCACTTACCTTTGTACCCTTTCAAGCTGTTCATTTGACTTGAACTGCTTGAATTTCAATAAAAAATTGAAAAATTGGGGTGTTCTAAAACTTTTGACCGGTAGTGTGTATGTCTGAATTATGTGAGCCTTATTATATTATTATATCTACTTAACTCTGTTGTCAGCGGTTTGTTTTCTAAGCCCGCCCACACAGCTCCAAATGTTGCCTCAGAGCAGATTTTCTTAATGAAGACAGATAAAAACGGATGAGAGGGATGGTTTTACTTTTTTACACTTAGCTAGGAAGCAATATTCTGCAATCTTTTAGATCCTTTGTGAGCTGAAAACTCAGCATTGATTAAACTTTTTCACATCTCTTATATTGACCACAAATTTAATAACAGGATTCTCTTTAAGGAGAATAATTTGAAAGCTCTGTGTCTTTTTGTAATCACATTTTGTCTGAGAGCCAGGAATCAAAACAAGTCTCAAGCTGTGTTCATTGAAACAAAAGATTTTGAAAACTTCTGGGATTCAGTCTCCAGGGTTTCATTAACTTTGACACAGGCAGAGGATGGTTAATCTTGGATCTCAATCGTGGGCCGAAAAATGCTTTTTTCGGGTTTGCTTGTGATTCATTTTCTGTAACATCATAATTATTATTCTTTATTTGGTGATAATTCCTAGACAAGGAGACAGTTTCAGTACTTAAACTACTTGCACCGGAGTGTGTTCAACCTCAACCTTAGAGGCATAATCTACACATAAAGGTAAATTCAGAAGACACAACAGTTGAATCTTTTTACATGTTAGCAGTTGACCCACTGGGAGCAGGGTTTGAACAGGGTTTGAGCAGTCTTAACCACTCAAACCATCACAGCTACCAATCAGGAACTTACCAGGGAACAAAGCAGGCAGAGTTTCTTTAGATTTTTGAAGATGTTCTGGTCTCAAAACTGAAAGTCTTCTTCACTTGTATCTGACTGGTGTTTAGGAACTTGAATGAGGGTTAAATTTATTAAGTCCAACTGTCTGTCATGAGTCAAGGTGTGAATGGGTCCCCAGAGGGCTGCCATGAAAACATCCAAGATACATTGGATTATTCCAAATCCAAGAAATGTGGTTTGTCATATTGTTACAAGAGTGAACAATTGCTGTGAGCAGGGTTTGAACCTGCGCGGGGAGACCCCATTGGATTTCGAGTCCAACCCCTTAACCTCTCGGCCATCACAGCTTTTTTTGTTGATAATCTCAAATTAAATATCTGACCGAACTTGTTAGAGCAGTCTTAACCACTCAAACCATCACAGCTATCAATCAGGAACTTACCAGGGAACAAGGCTTGCAGAGCTGCTTGAAGATGTTCTGGCCTCAAAACTGAAAGTCTTCTTCACTTGTATCTGACTGGTGTTTAGGAACTTGAATGAGCTCTGCAGGATCGTTCGCAACTTGACGATCTTTGAGGTTAAAGTAGATTGTTAGTCCACCTGAATCATCCTCTGATCGTTGACCCCTTCAGGGTAGAATTTGGGTCATTAAGTCCAAACGTCTGTCATGAATCAAGGTGTGAATGGGTCCTCAGAGGGCTGACATGACAACATCCAAGTTACGTTTGTTTTGAAT
>NC_081527.1:23951308-23953808 GCF_030273125.1 Centropristis striata | reverse complement strand
AAGATCGTTTGCAACTTGAGGATCTTTGAGGTTAAAGTAGGTTGTTAGTCCACCTGAATCATCCTCTGATCGTTCACACCTTGAATTTAGGTCGTTAAGTCCAACTGTCTGTCATGAGTCAAGGTGTGAATGGGTCCCCAGAGGGCTGCCATGAAAACATCCAAGATACATTGGATTATTCCAAATCCAAGAAATGTGGTTTGTCATATTGTTACGAGAGTGAACAATCGCTGTGAGCAGGGTTTGAACCTGCGCGGGGAGACCCCATTGGATTTCGAGTCCAACGCCTTAACCTCTCGGCCATCACAGCTGTTTTTTTTTGACAATCTCACATTAAATATCTGACCGAACTTGTTAGAGCTGTCTTAACCACTCAAACCATCACAGCTACCAATCAGGAATTTACCAGGGAACAAAGCAGATTCTTGAAGATGTTCTGGCCTCAAAAGTGAAAGTCTTCTTCACTTGTATCTGACTGGTGTTTAGGAACTTGAATGAGCTCTGCAGGATCGTTCACAACTTGAGGATATTTGAGGTTAAAGTAGGTTGTTAGTCCACCTGAATCATCCTCTGATTGTTCACACCTTCAGTGTTGAATTTGGGTCGTTAAGTCCAACCAGCTGTCATGAATCAAGGTGTGAATGGGTCCTCAGAGTGCTGACATGACAACATCCAAGTTACCTTTGTTTTGAATGAATATTTAAAATCCAAGCAATGTGGTATGTCATATACTAACAGAAATATTGTTATTACGGTGAACTATCGCTGTGAGCAGGGTTTGAACCTGCGCGGGGAGACCCCATTGGATTTCAAGTCCAACGCCTTAACCACTCGGCCATCACAGCTGTTTTTGTTGAAGAAAAAAAAAAAAATAGAGATTTGAAGAAGTCTTAGATATCTGACCGGACTTGTTAGAGTAGTCTTAACCACTCAAACCATCACAGCTACCAATCAGGAACTTACCAGGGAACAAGGCTTGCAGAGTTTCTTTAGATTCTTGAAGATGTTCTGGCCTCAAATCTGAAAGTCTTCTTCAGTTGTATCTGACTGGTGTTTAGGAACTTGAATGAGCTCTACAGGATCGCTCGCAACTTGAGGATCTTTGAGGTTAAAGTAGGTTGTTAGTCCACCTGAATCATCCTCTGATCGTTGACAACTTCAGGGTAGAATTTGGGTCATTAAGTCCAAACGTCTGTCATGAATCAAGGTGTGAATGGGTCCTCAGAGTGCTGACATGACAACATCCAAGTTACGTTTGTTTTGAATGAATATTTCAAATCCAAGCAATGTGGTATGTCATATACTAACAGAAATATTGTTATTAGACTGAACAATCGCTGTGAGCAGGGTTTGAACCTGCGCGGGGAGACCCCATTGGATTTCAAGTCCAACGCCTTAACCACTCGGCCATCACAGCTGTTTTTGTTGAAAAAAATTTAGAGATTTGAAGAAGTCTTAGATATCTGACCGAACTTGTTAGAGCAGTCTTAACCACTCAAACCATCACAGCTACCAATCAGGAACTTACCAGGGAACAAGGCTTGCAGACTTTCTTTAGATTTCTTGAAGATGTTCTGGCCTCAAAACTGAAAGTCTTCTTCACTTGTATCTGACTGGTGTTTAGGAACTTGAATGAGCTCTGCAAGATCGTTCGTAACTTGAGGATCTTTGAGGTTAAAGAAGGTTGTTTGTCCACCTGAATCATCCTCTGATCGTTCACACCTTGAATTTAGGTCGTTAAGTCCAACTGTCTGTCATGAGTCAAGGTGTGAATGGGTCCCCAGAGGGCTGCCTTGAAAACATCCAAGATACATTGGATTATTCCAAATCCAAGAAATGTGGTTTGTCATATTGTTACGAGAGTGAACAATCGCTGTGAGCAGGGTTTGAACCTGCGCGGGGAGACCCCATTGGATTTCGAGTCCAACGCCTTAACCTCTCGGCCATCACAGCTGTTTTTTTTTGACAATCTCAAATTAAATATCTGACCGAACTTGTTAGAGCTGTCTTAACCACTCAAACCATCACAGCTACCAATCAGGAATTTACCAGGGAACAAAGCAGATTCTTGAAGATGTTCTGGCCTCAAAAGTGAAAGTCTTCTTCACTTGTATCTGACTGGTGTTTAGGAACTTGAATGAGCTCTGCAGGATCGTTCACAACTTGAGGATATTTGAGGTTAAAGTAGGTTGTTAGTCCACCTGAATCATCCTCTGATTGTTCACACCTTCAGTGTTGAATTTGGGTCGTTAAGTCCAACCATCTGTCATGAATCAAGGTGTGAATGGGTCCTCAGAGTGCTGACATGACAACATCCAAGTTACCTTTGTTTTGAATGAGCATTTAAAATCCAAGCAATGTGGTATGTCATATACTAACAGAAATATTGTTATTACAGTGAACTATCGCTGTGAGCAGGGTTTGAACCTGCGCGGGGAGACCCCATTGGATTTCAAGTCCAACGCCTTAACCACTCGGCCATCACAGCTGTTTTTGTTGA